>NC_063058.1:34933067-35105567 GCF_018812025.1 Megalobrama amblycephala | reverse complement strand
ATTGAACTGACCTGAATCAACTTTGAACTGAAATGAATCAACACTAAACTGAACTGAATCAACATTGAACTGAACTGAATCAACATTGAACTGAACTGAATCAACATTGAACTGAAATTAATCAACATTGAACTGAACTGAATCAACTTTGAACTGAAATGAATCAACACTAAACTGAACTGAATCAACATTGAACTGAAATGAATCAACATTAAACTGAAATTAATCAACATTGAACTGAACTGAATCAACATTAAACTGAACTGAATCAACATTAAACTGAAATTAATCAACATTGTACTGAACTGAATCAACATTGAACTGAATTTAATCAACTTTGAACTGAAATGAATCAACACTGAACTGAACTGAATCAACACTGAACTGAATAAACATTGAACTGAATTTAATCAACTTTGAACTGAAATGAATCAACACTGAACTGAACTGAATCAACACTGAACTGAGTTAAATCAACATTGAACTGAAATGAATCAACATTGAACTGAACTGAATCAACATTAAACTGAACTGAATCAACACTAAACTGAACTGAATCAACGTTAAACTGAACTGAATCAACATTAAAACTGAACTGAATCAACACTGAACTAAACTGAACCAACATTAAACTGAACTGAATCAACATTAAACTTAACTGAATCAACACTGAACTGAACTGAACTGAACCAACAATGAACTGAATAAACATTGAACTGAGTTAAATCAACACTGAACTGAACTGAACCAACATTAAACTGAAATGAATCAACATTAAACTGAACCGGATTAACACTGAGCTAAACTGAATCAACATTAAACTTAACTGAATCAACACTGAACTGAACTGAACTGAATCAACATTAAACTGAATCAACATTGAATTGAACTGAATCACCATTAATCTGAACTGAATCAACATTAAACCGAACTGAATCAACATTGAACTGAACTGAATCAACATTAAACTGAACTGAATCAACATTAAACCGAACTGAATCAACACTGAACTGAACTGAATTAACATTAAACTGAACTGAATCAACATTAAACCAAACTGAATCAACAATGAACGGAACTGAATTAACATAAAACTGAACTGAATCAACATTGAACTGAACTGAATCAACACTGAACTGAACTGAACCAACATTAAACTGAAATGAATCAACATTAAACTGAACCGGATTAACACTGAGCTAAACTGAATCAACATTAAACTTAACTGAATCAACACTGAACTGAACTGAACTGAATCAACATTAAACTGAATCAACATTGAATTGAACTGAATCACCATTAATCTGAACTGAATCAACATTAAACCGAACTGAATCAACATTGAACTGAACTGAATCAACATTAAGCTGAACTGAATCAACATTAAACCGAACTGAATCAACACTGAACTGAACTGAATTAACATTAAACTGAACTGAATCAACATTAAACCGAACTGAATCAACAATGAACTGAACTGAATTAACATAAAACTGAACTGAATCAACACTGAATTGAATCAACACTGAACTGAATCAACACTGAAATGAATGTAATCACCATTAATCTGAACTGAATCAACACTGAACTGAATCAACACTGAATTGAATCAACACTGAAATTAATGTAATCACCATTAATCTGAACTGAATCAACACTGAATTGAATCAACACTGATTCAACACTTATTCACTGCAGAAATAACTGAGATTGACTTAATAATAAATGAATATCAGGAAATGAATCATCTAATATTCATACATGTTACTGAAACAGGTAAATGAATATTCAGCACAGCAGTTATCTGTTTCTGCTAGTTCAGTTTGAGGTGATAACTCACCCTCCCTATGTTATGATTTCTTCAACTTCACACGAGACTGTAAATGATCTGAATGTGAAAATGAAGCGACTCCATCTACAGGGGAATATGAACAGCTCTCAGTGCGTCAGCGGCTCTGTCAGGTGTTGTCTGGCTGCGTTCAGACCCAGAATGCAGTGGGTTTATGGAGGTCACATGACGGTGTGTTTACCGTATCCGGCCTGTTTATGGGAAGATGAGCTCTGCAGGTTTACAGCTCTTCTGTGGGGTCTGAGGCCTTTACTGTCAGAGCAATTCAAGCTGTAAAACACGCCGGCAGGGAGCAGATGATCCACACCAGTGTGTGTGTGAGTGTGTGTGTGTGTGTGTGTGTGTGTGTGTGTGTGTGTGTGTGTGTGTGTGTGTGAGTAGAACTGATGATGATGATGATACAGAATGAGAAAATGTGGATGCATCTCAAGAAATTGATCACGCTTCTCATGTTCTGCCTTTATGTTGATTTGAAACTCTAAAATTGTCAGAAATATGAGTTGAAACAATCTTTCGAGGCCGCTGAGAATAATGAGAATTACAAAAAGGTCTAAAATGAAAACTTCTGAACGCTTTACAGATGAGAATCACGTCATAAAAATAAAATTAAAAAAGCGTAATGGTCCCAAAAAGCCATTTTCATTTTTTAATGTAAAACAGAATAATTTATCGCAGAAAATGAAAAGAAAAAGCGGCACATGCTGTCATGAGATAAACACAGAGAACAGGAAAGAGCGAAAACAAGAAATGCATAAATCAAAAGCATGTGATGTTTCTGGAGGGAGTGTGTGCCGATCTCCTGATGGACACAGAGAGGCGTGTGTGTCTTTGGGCTGTTGATCTGGACATGAACTCGTGGGCGCAGAAACGATGAGACGCATCCAGCCAGCTGAATCATGGGCCGGCGCTAATGGCTGCTCTCATTTAGCTAATGGTGCACGATACTTCCTGTGATAGGAGCGCAACACTGACCATAATGACCACACACACACACACACACACTTTGCCTACCCAACTCAGATAATGCGGAACAAATATATATAGTATTTTAAACTTAGATACAATTTATTATAAGAATTTGAATACTTAAATGCATCAGATTCAATGAGATAACTCCTCATAAATCAGTTCAAATGACTCAAAAAATTGAAAAGAGAATCACGTTGGAATTTGCCTAGACCACTTTCAATCTTATAGATGCCACAGACCATCATATATGATAATAATATATATATTTCTGATTTTTATTGTTTACTTATTTATTTTAATCTACTTTTCATTACTTATTTTAATTAAAAAATGGGTTTTTTTGTTTAATCTAATTTTGCATGTATTTAATTTTATATAATTATTTATTTATTAGAATCTTTTTATTATTTAATAATTGTAATATATATTTATTATTTATTTACATACTTGTTTTAATCTATTCATGCATTTATTTTAAAATATTTTTTATTTAATATTTTAATATATTCTTATTATTTATCTATTTACTTGTTCATGCATTTATTTTAATATAACGTTAATATATTTTTCAGCTTTTTATTATTTAATAATTATATATATATATATATATATATATTTTTTTTTTTTTTTTTTATATATTATTCATATATTTATTTTAATACCTTATTATTTAAACATTTTAATATACTTTTATTATTTATTTACATATTTATATTCATGCATCATTTTTTTAAATAATTGCATATCTTATTTAAATTTTTATATATTTTTATTATTTATCTATTTACTTATTTATGCATTTAAATATATTTTTAATATATTTTTCATTATTTAATTTTATTTCAAATCTAATTATTCATGTATTTATTTTAATATTTTTATTATTTAATTATTATAAAATATTTTATTATTTATTTCAATCTAATAATTTATGTATTGATTTTGTATTGATTATGAATTTGAATTTACTTATTTTTATGTTTTTATTTAAAATTGTAATATATTTTTTATTATATATTTATTTTCTTTGTTTATTTACTTTTAGATTTTTATTATTCATTTACTTATTTATTTCAATCTAATTATTAATGTATTCACTTTAATATAATTTTAATTAATAAATTTACTTTAATCTTTTTTATTATTTATTTGCACTGCTTTCTCTAAACGTTTCTCCAGAGCTCAGTTTGTAAACCAGTGGTCTAGACAAACAACGCGGCGCTGCATATATGCTGTTATCGTGTGCGGTCAGCGAGGACAATGCAATAGTCTATTTATTATCTGTAGATTATTTCACGTCACTCACACCTTTCTAGTCACATTCACACCTCGATCACAGCACAGGAAACACAGGGCGAGTGTGAACTCTGGGAGAAAAAGACTCCACACACCCTGCAAACAAATCCTGATATCCCACTGTTGCCAGTTGGATTCGGAAAAATCACTGGCAACCTAAAAGCGTCCAGACGTGGAAAAACACGCGAGAGAGGAGTGCCAGCGAGCGCAAACAGAGGCCGGTCCAAGCAGACATCTGAGCTCATTAGAGCGTTTGGAGCAGCAGACGGAGAGACCATCAGAGCACCTGAGCAGGTGTCGATCCGGACACACACCGACCGCCGGGTCAATGTGTGTCGGCACGCACCCCAAGGAACCTTCTCAAATTAACAGCGTCTAATTAGATTTTATGGGTTACGCAAATGTGCCTAATGAAATCACACCATCAGGATATTAAACTCTCGCGGTGGGAGACCGACCGCACCTTCAGACTACAGACCAACTGAAAATAACCACCAAAAAATAAATAAAGTGAAAAATATTTTTGTTAAATATATATATATATATATATATATATATATATATTTTATAAAAAACATTATATATATATATATATATATATATATGTTTTTATCATTGTTTTTATATTTAAATAAATAAATAATGTTTAAATAAATAGTTTTATATTAGAAAAGTGTAATTATATGATAAATATATTTAAAAATGATTATATATATATATATATATATATATATATATAATATATAATGTTTTTGTCAATTTATATATATTTACTTAATTCTATTTATATTTAAATAAATAATTAAATAATATTTAAATATATGTAATTAAGTAAATGTAATTATATTCTAAATATATATTAAAAATATTTTAAAAATATTATATATATATATATATATATATATATATATAATTTGTTTTATATTTATTTAATCTTTTTATATTATAAAAATATAATTAGATTCTAATTATATTATAAAAAATATTTATATATATATTTTATATATAAAATATATATTTAAAAAAAACTGCATTTATTTGATCAGTAAAAATTGCTAAATATTATTCTAATGTAAATCAGCTGTTTTGCTGTTTTCTTTGTGAATATATAGTAAAGTGTAATTTATATCCAGTGATCAAAGCTGAATTTTCAGCATCATTACTCCAGTCTTCAGTGTCACATGATCCTTCAGAAATCATTCTAATATGATGATTTGCTGCTGAAAATTCAGCTTTCCATCACAGGAATAAATTACATTTAATCATATATTCACATAGAAAACATCTATTTTAAATCCTAAAAATATTTCACAATTTTTCCTGTATTTTTGATCAAATAATCACAGCTTCGGTGAGCAGAAGAAACATTAGTTCGTTTTAGTTAACGATCATACCTGCTGAATGACGTCATAAACGGCTCTGAACGCCGGCTGCTTGTCGTCATGGTAAACCCCTCGGTTGCCGTGGAGAATGTAAATGCCGTGCTGTTCGGCGGCGGCGCAGTTGCTTCCGTAAATACAGTGATCCGGGCGGTAATTCCACTGGCACGGGAACACAAACAGACTCTCTGTGGATCCGGAGAGAGGGATCAGTATACTTTGGGCAAATCTGGGTATTTTACGCACACAGAAAGCTCTCTCACTATGCACAGTATACATGCTACATACTTGTTAGAAGTAGTATAGAAGCAGGCCATTCTGGAAATATCCTTATACTGTGTTATATTATACACTGACTAATATGTTTCAGTATTTCAGCATTATGTTTCACATGCATTTCAATTAACATTTCAATTATGTGTATGATTCGTGTATAAAATGTGCAAACGTGCCTTGTCCTACTAATGCTGCCGCATGACCTCGCTATAATGCTGATGATGTAGTGGTCATGTGACCTCATGTACCTGGGTTATGGTGGAATATGATGTTGAGCAGGTCTTGGTCTCCCCAGGTGATGTTGAGCTTGTATTTGTGCAGCAGAGGCATCAGCAGATCGGCCCACTTCAGATTCACAGCCGTCATGTCGTTCTGTTCAACACACACACACACGTTTTCTCCCTATATTCATCAGTTCAGCAGATTAATCATCTGTGAGCATGTTTTTAAATAATTATTCTTGCTCAGTCTCATGTATGACAAATAAATGAATGAAAAACACTGCTGTAATGAGAAAATAAATCATACAGTTTGAGCTACAGAAGAACAACACTGACATCTGCTGGTGGAACACACAAATGTACATATCTGTATAAGAGAAATGTCATTTTTATTGTATCAAAACAGTAATACTTGTGTTTTTTAACATCGGTGTGTATCTCAGAATCAGTATTTCGGCCCCACACACACACACACACACACACACACAGATCACAGGAGTTTCTCACCTTGAAGAGTTTGGCTCTGATGCGTGTCATGTTCATCAGCATGACTCCTGAGTTCACGCCGGTCTTGCCATAGTACGGGTGTCGTGCGAAGCGGTTGTACCAGCCGATCCGCGGCTCCTCGTGCTCGGGTGCCATCGCCGCCACGTGACTGCGGTTAAACGCCGACAGGAAGCTCCAGACGTCCTCCACTGGCCGCAGGAACAGGATATCCGTGTCCACGTACAGCACAGAGTCCACCTGCTTCAAAATCAGCTGAGAAACGAGTTCGGTCACTTCAAAGACACACAGTGAGGAGGAAAATGACAAAGTTCTGCTCTGGATTCGAAACGGAGCTTCAAAGGGTCGCGGACAAATCTGTTTCAGAGGAGCACAAGCTTCTCGTTCACATGAAACGGCAATTACAATGAAATTTACTTTGGATGAAGTCAAATATTTCCAGTTGAAAAAGACTACATACATTAATCAAGGGAGTAGATGGAGTAAAGTTTACTTCATTTTTACTTTAAGCCCTGTTTTACACTAAATCTGCAAAGCATCTATATTATTAAATACATAGTCATATAGTATAATACACAGTGCACAAAATTAACTCAAACCTCAAAATACAGCAAAAACCCACTTAAATCATCTGGATTCGGGCAGATTTGGGATGAATAATATATCAGCCAACATATCAGTATCGACGGATATATGATCATTATTAATGTTTTCATTATCGGTATCGGTCGATATATGATCATTATTAATGTTTTCATTAGCGGTATCGGCCGATATATGATCATTATTAATGTTTTCATTAGCGGTATCGGCCGATATATGATCATTATTAATGTTTTCATTATCGCTATCGGCCGATATATGATCATTATTAATGTCTTCATTATCGGTATCGGCCGATATATGATCATTATTAATGTTTTCATTAGCGGTATCGGCCGATATATGATCATTATTAATGTTATCATTATCGGTATCGGCCGATATATGATCATTATTAATGTTTTCATTAGCGGTATCGGCCGATATATGATCATTATTAATGTTTTCATTAGCGGTATCGGCCGATATATGATCATTATTAATGTTTTCATTATCGCTATCGGTCGATATATGATCATTATTAATGTTTTCATTAGCGGTATCGGCCGATATATGATCATTATTAATGTTTTCATTAGCGGTATCGGCCGATATATGATCATTATTAATGTTTTCATTATCGCTATCGGTCGATATATGATCATTATTAATGTTTTCATTAGCGGTATCGGCCGATATATGATCATTATTAATGTCTTCATTATCGGTATCGGCCGATATATGATCATTATTAATGTTTTCATTAGCGGTATCGGCCGATATATGATCATTATTAATGTTTTCATTATCGCTATCGGTCGATATATGATCATTATTAATGTTTTCATTAGCGGTATCGGCCGATATATGATCATTATTAATGTTTTCATTAGCGGTATCGGCCGATATATGATCATTATTAATGTTTTCATTATCGCTATCGGCCGATATATATGATCATTATTAATGTTTTCATTATCGGTATCGGCCGATATATATGATCATTATTAATGTCTTCATTATCGGTATCGGCCGATATATATGATCATTATTAATGTTTTCATTATCGGTATCGGCCGATATATGATCATTATTAATGTCTTCATTATCGGTATCGGCCGATATATATGATCATTATTAATGTTTTCATTATCGGTATCGGTTGATATATGATCATGTTTAATGTTATCATTATCGGTATCGGCCGATATATGATCATTATTAATGTTTTCATTATCGCTATCGGCCGATATATGATCATTATTAATGTTTTCATTATCGGTATCGGTTGATATATGATCATGTTTAATGTTATCATTATCGGTATCGGCCGATATATGATCATTATTAATGTTTTCATTATCGCTATCGGCCGATATATGATCATTATTAATGTTTTCATTAGCGGTATCGGCCGATATATGATCATTATTAATGTCTTCATTATCGGTATCGGCCGATATATGATCATTATTAATGTCTTCATTATCGATATATGATCATTATTAATGTTTTCATTATCGGTATCGGCCGATATATATGATCATTATTAATGTTTTCATTATCGGTATCGGCCGATATATATGATCATTATTAATTTTTTCATTATCGGTATCGGCCGATATATATGATCATTATTAATGTTTTCATTATCGGTATTGGCCGATATATGATCATTATTAATGTCTTCATTATCGGTATCGGCCGATATATATGATCATTATTAATGTTTTCATTAGCGGTATCGGCCGATATATGATCATTATTAATGTCTTCATTATCGGTATCGGCCGATATATGATCATTATTAATGTCTTCATTATCGGTATCGGCCGATATATGATCATTATTAATGTTTTCATTATCGGTATCGGCCGATATATATGATCATTATTAATGTTTTCATTATCGGTATCGGCCGATATATATGATCATTATTAATGTTTTCATTATCGGTATTGGCCGATATATGATCATTATTAATGTCTTCATTATCGGTATCAGCCGATATATATGATCATTATTAATGTTTTCATTATCGGTATCGGTTGATATATGATCATGTTTAATGTTATCATTATCGGTATCGGCCGATATATATGATCATTATTAATGTCTTCATTATCGGTATCAGCCGATATATATGATCATTATTAATGTTTTCATTATCGGTATCGGTTGATATATGATCATGTTTAATGTTTTCATTATCGGTATCGGCCGATATATATGATCATTATTAATGTCTTCATTATCGGTATCGGCCGATATATGATCATTATTAATGTTTTCATTATCGGTATCGGCCGATATATATGATCATTATTAATGTTTTCATTATCGGTATTGGCCGATATATGATCATTATTAATGTCTTCATTATCGGTATCAGCCGATATATATGATCATTATTAATGTTTTCATTATCGGTATGTGCCGAAATATGATCATTATTGATGTTTTCATTATCGGTATCGGTCAATATATGATCATTATTAATGTTTTCATTAGCGGTATCGGCCGATATATGATCATTATTAATGTCTTCATTATCGGTATCAGCCGATATATATGATCATTATTAATGTTTTCATTATCGGTATCGGTTGATATATGATCATGTTTAATGTTTTCATTATCGGTATCGGCCGATATATATGATCATTATTAATGTTTTCATTATCGGTATTGGCCGATATATGATCATTATTAATGTCTTCATTATCGGTATCAGCCGATATATATGATCATTATTAATGTTTTCATTATCGGTATCAGCCGATATATGATCATTATTAATGTCTTCATTATCGGTATCAGCCGATATATATGATCATTATTAATGTTTTCATTATCGGTATTGGCCGATATATGATCATTATTAATGTTTTCATTATCGGTATCAGCCGATATATATGATCATTATTAATGTTTTCATTATCGGTATCAGCCGATATATATGATCATTATTAATGTTTTCATTATCGGTATTGGCCGATATATGATCATTATTAATGTCTTCATTATCGGTATCAGCCGATATATATGATCATTATTAATGTTTTCATTATCGGTATCGGCCGATATATGATCATTATTAATGTCTTCATTATCGGTATCAGCCGATATATATGATCATTATTAATGTCTTCATTATCGGTATCGGCCGATATATGATCATTATTAATGTTTTCATTATCGGTATCGGCCGATATATATGATCATTATTAATGTCTTCATTATCGGTATCGGCCGATATATGATCATTATTAATGTTTTCATTATCGGTATCGGCCGATATATATGATCATTATTAATGTTTTCATTATCGGTATTGGCCGATATATGATCATTATTAATGTCTTCATTATCGGTATCAGCCGATATATATGATCATTATTAATGTTTTCATTATCGGTATGTGCCGAAATATGATCATTATTGATGTTTTCATTATCGGTATCGGTCAATATATGATCATTATTAATGTTTTCATTATCGGTATCGGCCGATATATGATCATTATTGATGTTTTCATTATCGGTATCAGCCGATATATATGATCATTATTAATGTTTTCATTAGCGGTATCGGCCGATATATGATCATTATTAATGTCTTCATTATCGGTATCGGCCGATATATGATCATTATTAATGTCTTCATTATCGGTATCGGCCGATATATGTTCATTTTCAATGTTATTGTTGTTGGCCTGATAAGAACATTTGGTCGATATCTTAAAAGATGGTTATGAATTGCTTGAAATATGATCATAATATAGATTTATATCGGTCAATATATCAGTTAACGGCTTTCAAATATAAAGAATTATCAGTATCGGCCGTTATATGTTCATTTTAATGTTATCGTCATTTGTCCAATAAGAAAATTTGGCCGATATATTAAAGCCGATAAATAATGGATTATTTACTTTTAAATATAAAGAATTATCGGATGTCGGTATTGGCCGAAATATGATCAGTTTTAATGATATTGTTATCGATCTGATAAGAAAATTTAGCTGATATCTTAAAACTGATAAATAATTGATTGTTTCCTTCAGCTGAGACATTTCAGATGTGCACTGTCCGCAATAATGGTTTTGAATTACTGGAAATAGGATTGAAATCACTTCAAAAAGGAAAATGCAGTTACATGTACAGTGCAAGTTCATTATATAGGCTACATAATATTATAATGAGAACAATATAATTGTGTGTTTGGGACATGGCTTTTAATGGTGAAACTTTTGTTTTTGTAATCAAGCTCTGAAAAATTATATAAAAATCATAATATAGATTTATATCGACCAATATATTGGTTATCGTCTTTCAAATATAAAGAATTACTGGTTATCGGTATAGGCTGATATATGTTCATTTTTAACGTTATCGATATTGGCCCGATAAGAAAATGTGGCCGATATATTAAAGCCGATAAATAATGGATTATTCCCTTCAGCTGAGACACTTCAGATGTGCACTGTTCACCATGATGGTTTTGAATTGCTTGAAATATGATTGGAAAGGAAAAAACAATATCTAAGAATAATTATCGGTTATCGGCTTTCAAATATAAAGAATTATCGGTTATCGGTAACAGACAAAATTTTCATATCGGTGCATCCCTACTGAATAGAAAGCATTTGTGTGTCTGTCATAATGTGAGTAATTAATATCAATCCCGACAGACATCTTCTTTCAAACATCTTTTATGTCGCATTAAACCTATCTTGTGTTTAACTGGTCTCCAGAGCATTACACAGGCCAAACTGAAGCGTGTCGCGTGAGCTGACGGTTCTGTGCGTGTCTGTGTTCAGTGACTCACAGGAAGGAAGAGTCTCTGTGAAGCACAGGGTTTGAAGAGCCTCTTCCACTCTCTGGCGTTGTCGCTGGGGAAGGTGATGGGGTAAACGCTGTAGTTGAACCTGGAGCGAAACCTCTGCGGCCACGACTCCAGCTGCACGAGACACACAGGATTTCAGAAGAATGAGTTCAAATAAGAGTCAGATTATGGCTAGGAAATATTGAGTTCATATAATTTTAATGATATTCACCATAGATCTCAATCAACCCAGATATCAAAAGAGCGTTTTGCTTCAAGTTGCAAAAACGTTACTTCTGAATGTTCTCGGAAATTTCAAAATTTCCAGCTTTTTAAATATTTTAAAAATGTTTTTTCTTGGTTAAAGTAACTTTAAGGGAACATTTCATTTGATCATTCTGTGGACTCGTAGGAAGACTGCGAGTGTTTAAGGTGCCATTTGTGACAGAGGTGTGCTCATGAATATTAATTAGCTAGTCACGTGACCACATATTGTCCAGTAAGGGTTAAGGAGTCAACCACTGAAAAGTTCCCAGCATGCTCCTCTCATGAATATGATTAAATACTTGCTAACTCAGCATTATATGTACATATATATATATTTCCATTATGTGTAGTGAACTATATATATATATATATATATTACTTGTATATGATAATAAGCATCGAATGTTCAAAAGAAAAGCAGATTAAAGTGTGTAACCACCGCACAGAAAGCGTGTCGCTTTAATAGGAACAAATCAATGTGCCTCAACCAAACCAATGATCTTTCCTCATTGGTTTATTCATATGATGATTGGTCTGATCACGTGTCTGCATGAAATGTGCAACCTATTGTTACGATTGAGCACATGACCATCTGATCCAAAATTTGAATTAAGTTTAATAACAGTTATAAGATATGTTTTTGTGTTAGTATTTTGGAAACATTCTAAAAGATCAAATAATGCTGAATAAATGTTCTATTAATGTCAATGGAGGAATGTTTGTTTGTAACGTTGAAGGAACCTTGACAGAACGTTTCCTGTTATCTGCTCTTGAAATGTTTTAGTTCAAGATGGAAAATATAGTAAAGGTCTAGTTCAAATAATAAAGACATTGTTTTTCACTAAATATATTCACTCTACTGTCATTATGTGTAGAGAAACTCACTTATATTATTTATATATGATCATACGCATCGAATGTTAAAAAGAAAAGCAGAAACTAAAGTGTGTCACCACCGCGCAGAAAGCGTGTCGCTTTAATAGGAACAAATCAAAGTACATCAACTAATTGATCTTTCCAGTTCATTTAAAGTGATGATTGGTCTAATCACGTGACTGCGTGAAATGTGCAACCTATCGTTACGATTGAGCACATGACCTTCTGATCAATTAGTCTTAATTAGTTTTAACTTTGCACAACAAAAATCTTAAGTTTTTATTTTCTTGTTCACCAAAAAAACTTTTTCTCTCACTTTGAAAACTTTTTTTCTCTTCAAAAACTTTTGCTTCTTTACTAATTTTGTTCTTTTCTTCAAAATTTGAATGATAAACCTGTGAATTAAGAGTTTTAAACTTACCAATTTACTCAAATGCTATTTTTGCCGTTTAAACTGATAGTTCACCCAAAAATACTAAAAATACTGTCATAATTTATTCACCCTCAACTTGAGCCAAACCTTTCGCTGTTGAACAAAGGAGGATATTCTGAAACAAACTAGTATGGAAAAAAAATACTATGAGCACCAAAAACTGTATGGTTTCAACATTTGTATTTTGTGTTCAACACAAGATGGAAATTAAAGGGTTAGTTCAGCCAAAAATGAAGATGTTCTGGAGATGAATGGGTGTCTTACGGGTGTGGAACGACATGAGGGTGAGGAATTAATGACAGAAACTTCATTTTTGGGTGAACTAACCCTTTAAGTTTAAATCAGAAATATCTCAAACGCAGAACAGCATCATCTAAAGAAATGTTGCTTTATTTTTATTCTGTCATATGCACAGATTACATTCGTCGCAGTGAAGCTCACCGCCTGTCTGAAGCCGGTGTGCAGGTCGTCTTCTGCGAAGATATGAAAGTGCAAATCTCTGCGGCTGAAGAGGACGGCGGATTTCAGCATGGTGAGCGTTTCCTCCAGCCTGGATCCGCAGGCCACCACCGCCAGTCCGACCGGCTCCGAGCGAGACCTGCACACAGGTCAACACACAGGTCAACACACAGGTCAACACACAGGTCAGCGCTCGCTGGGAACAATAACACAATTACATGGAGCCGGCTCTGAAAACCCCATCCACACACTGACAGCAGAAGGTGTGAGCTGGAACATATAACAACAGCTAAACACCAAACTCCACAGACAGACGGATCTACATCTGAAGCCGAAGGACCGGTCAGCGCAGCATACCTAAGAGACATGTCCGTAACGCAGTCGACTCGGCACACGGCAGCCGGGAATCTCCAATACGGCTTCCAATGAGTGACGGAGCCTGAGTTACACCTGACGGGAGACAGACAGGCTCTACATGAACATCTTGAGCTCAGGGTTCAGTCAGAGAATCGGTCTGTAACCTGACGTCCAGCTCAGCGCAAGAATAATGAGCATTTAAATAAACAGAGACATAAATATATGCTCTATAAGTCTAACATAAGGGATTCAAACGAGTCCGGGGAAGAGTTGAGAGGGAAAAAATGTGTAAAAATGTCAAATTAATAAATAAGACAATAATATAAAAACATAAAATTAATAAATAATTAATAAATAAATAATTATAAAAAAGATTGACATGAGTAAACAATAAAAATTAGATTAATAAATAAATAAATAAACAAAAAGAATATAAAAATAAATACAATAATATACAAAAATAAAATTAATAAATATTTAATAAATAAAAAATTACAAAAAAGATTAACATGAGTAAACAACAAAAATTACATTAAAATAATAAATAAATAAAAATATAAAAATAAATACAATAAAATAAAAAATTTAAATTAATAAATAATTAATAAATGAATAATTATAAAAAAAGATTAACACAAGTAAACAACAAAAAATAGATTAAAATAATAAATAAATAAAAATAATATAAGAATAAATACAATAATATAAAAAAATAAAATTAACAAATAAATAATAAATAAATAATTTAAAAACAAGATCAACACGAGTAACAGTAGGCTATAGTACAAGAGAAAAAAACATTATGTAACTTAACAGAAACTAAATATTTTCCAAATAATATTTTAAATCTTTATACATGAAAATAAATAGCTGCTTTTGATCATATTTAGGGGCCAGTGGCTCCTGTACTACTCCTGTACTACTCCTGTACTACTCCTGTACTACTCCTGTACTAACAACAGAATGAAAGTCAAAATTACTCATTCAGTAATAATGAGGATGATAATAATAAATCTTTAAAGGGAAACGAACTCAAGATGACCCGTCTCCTGAATATTAATTACGTAACGTGACGGTAGGCCTCGCTGATTGGCTGACTGGTAGGCGGGCGCTAGTCAGCGGGCGAATTAACGGCTACTACTACAGTGGAAGCTTATGAATATTAATTAAATAACCAAGCAACTTCGGCGTGATCAAATTAACATCATTAGTTCACACACAGAGTAGAGCTCTCAGTCCCAAACAACAGTTAAATTAACAAAACAGCCCGAAATTCACTGAATTAGCTACTCATAAAACAGCATTCATTGATATTTCCCTCATATTTAACGACTTTACAGTCTTCACGAGCTCAGCCGTGTTGTCGTGAGGCGGTTTGTGCAGTAAATGTGTGTGTTGTTGTTGTGAGGATGATTTTGTACATCGCTGTGTGGTTTTGTTTACATACCTGTCATCGTGCGCGCGTTCGCTCAGGCCTGGCTCCGCTGCGCGTGTCCGCTGCGCTCGCGCCTGATGACTCGCGCTCTCCAGCGACGACACCAGCTGATTAAACGTGTAGAGCAGCGAGCAGAAGACTAGCAGCGTACAGACGAGCAACACTCGAAGATACCGCCGCATTTTCCAGTTAAAAGAGCAGCCATGGAGATGAATCACGCTGCTCTGCGACTAACCTACTATGGCGGAGGCGTGCTCATGAATATTAATTAGGCGCTTCGAAAACTTCCTGGAGCCTTCAGTCACGTGACCACGTTTTGTCCAGTAAGGATCAGAACCATGGTAAGGGTTAAGGAGCCGACCAATGAAAAGCTCCCAGCATGCTCCTCTCAGGAATATGATTAAATACTCTCTAACTCTGAAGTATATAGCACATATATACACACTACTATCGTTATGTGTCGAGAAACTCACTTATATTACTTATATATGATAATACGCATCGAATGTTAAAAATAAAAGCAGAGATTAAAGTGTGTAACCACCGCGCAGAAAGCGTGTCGCTTGAACAGGAACAAATCGACGTACCTTACTAACCTAATGATTCTTCTATGAAGGTTTATTCAAATGATGATTGGTCTGTTCACGTGACTGCGTGAAATGTGCAACCTTCTGTTACGACTGAGCACATGACCGTCTGATACAAAAGAACTATACATATATAAAAGTTAAAAATGATAATTTGATCAAACGAATTAAACGAACAGGAACAACAATCAAGTGGGGAAGAATCACATGGACTGTCCTAAAATACGGTTAGAAGTGATCTGCAGAGAACTTTTTCATCAAAAATTTGTTTATTTTTGCAAATGTATTTTTCTTAAAAAATATTTTTTATTTATCTTAGGTCTTTTTTTCCTTCAAAAACTCGTTTCTACATTTTTTTTACTCGTCAAAACTTTTCTCTTTCATTTTATTTTTTCTCTCTCTCTCTGATTCAACAGAGAAGAAAAAAATAATAGCCAACTAACATTAGCATGTACGGTGGCTGGGACGTGACATGAAGTCTTGACCATGAGTTTAACACGTAAACCTGCGTTAACATAGCAAACCTAAATTAGAAATGTATATTATTAATAAATTAACATTTTGTTTCGAATAAAGAATGACAGAAAAGTGCATACGATATGATCAAGGTTACTTGTGATATTAAACAAAGTCCCAGCTTTCAAACTGTGTAGCTATTAAAGAAATTCAAACAATAAAAACCGTTTTGTGGCTCTTTAATGTAACGTTAGTGACCATGGTCGTGATAGATTGCTGTAGCGCCTCAGCTCAAGAGGCTCGTGAACCCATAATCTCTTCCTACTAGTCCATTTAAAGCATTAAATAAACATGAATGAACAAAGGAGAAAGAATGTTGTTTCAAACGGGGAAAGACATCAAAACACACAATTTTTCAAGTTTAAGTCCACCGAGTTGACTGCTTTGTCGGACAAAATGGCGGATTCAGCGTTCTGATTGGTTAGATCGCTTGTCAATCAAACTCCTGCGAAAACAAGCATTTGGCCAGTTTTAAAACTAAAAATGGATCCTTTGTATATATATATATATATATATATATATATATATATATATATATATATATATAGGTGCGTTCAAGTCCTCCTGGGAAGTTCGTATTTACGAGGTGGGAAGTCGTGTGTAGGACGGTAGGTGCGTTCAAGTCACTTTCGTCAGAGTATGATGGCGGTGTGCCTTCTCTAAATTAATTTAGAAAATGTAGAGCAAAGAATGTGCATTAGTTGTATGTTGGTTTTTTTTATGTGTTTTAATTAATTTATGAAGCCATTGTAAAATTTATTGCATATTACATTGTGATGCTATCATATTTTTTGCTGGGAATCGGCTAACTTCGTTGTAAATAGAAAAGCCTGACAATGTCACTGCTAAATACCTGTAAGTATTGTGGTATTTCACTGTTTCTCACTGACACGCCCCCAACTCGTACTGATCGAAGCTTAAAGAAAATTACGAGCTTCCCACTGGTATTTACGACATTGTGGTGGCATTCATGTCGGTTCTGCTCGATCTTTCCGACATGACTTGAATGCACCATATATATATATATATATATATATATATATATATATATATATATATATATATATATATATATATATATCCTTTATACTCCCTTTACTAGCTACAGTCTGTAGTCGATGTTGAAGAGTGAGTAATAAGAGATTGAGTGGTTCAGATGATTTCCTCAGATGGTGTGAATCTCTGAACTGAAGCTTGATATTCTGATCTCAGTTCAGATCCACACGTGTGTTTATGAGATCTGATCTACTGTCCATTAGAAATTCACTCACTTTACTGTAGTCAATCTGAACTACCTGATCACACTATCAATATATTTATGATCACACTATCAATATATTGATCAGGATTATGAGAGGCTGAACTACAATAAGTAACATTATTCACTGGACTCCAGCTAATAGATCTTCCATAGACTAGGGGTGGTCGGAAAATCCTTCATCTTCATCTTCATCTGCAGGTGGTGCTGTGAGAGATGATGAGGAACAGAACAACAGAAGATCCGTCAGAAACTCAATGATACTGAATCTTGAATCTTGTGTGAAGGATCAATATTTCAAGATGTTTTACACTCATCATAATACAGTTTATATTAATATTATGTAGATCTGTGGGATAATTGATCATTTCTGTCCATTTTTGTATGAACATGTTTTACACTATGGGCCAGATTTACTAAACGGGGCATATGTGAGAGCGCAATTCCACAAATGCGGCAATGGGAGTGACAAGTTTTGAGTGTGATCTACTGCTGATGCGCAAATTAAAGAACACAGATTTACATAACGATCAACACAATCTAGGAGCAGTGTAAATTAGCGTTGGGTCACAAATAAGCAGAGCAGATGCTCTCATCAGGTGTGTGTCGACACAGGCGCAACTTGTTACACGTTCTCCTCCTAACAGCAACCATTGCAGCCATGTCGCAAAATGGCTTAACCCTTGTGCATTGTTCAAATTCACTACCCTTTCGTTATGTTCGGGATGAAAACATCCACTAAATTAAACTGCTGTAAAAATGTATCAGATAAATATTTCGGCATAAATCTGTTAATCAACCTCAGTCCTGATCAAAACTACTAAATGTTTAAAAAAAAAAAATACAGGATTTTTACTCTTTTATTGCCAAGTTTATAAATTATGTCACTGATTTGGGGGAAAAAACACAAATTGACTTTCATTTTCAATATAAAAAGTTATTGTGGACTGGATTTTTTTAACCTTTTATCACAGTCTTAGACATGTGAAAGATTAGTAACATTGGTTTTGATGCATTGTTAGTTTTTGTGCAGCATCAGATTTTAATTTTTTCTCCCTCATTTACTGTTCATGGCTGTTTTTGCCCCATTGACTTCCATTATAACGACATTTTTTGATTGCAAAGCCATGACTCCATATAATCATGCATTCTTGATGATGGTGGTTTTCCCTGTTGGGAAGAGGTAAAATTTGTCATTTTTACAGTTGATCACCAGGTGGCACCATTAACCCTTTTAGATAGGCCTGTGCAAAAAAAAAGCTTAGTTTCTGACTTTTATATGGAGTATAACAGCATATTATAGTGTGTGTGTATGTGTGTGTGAGTGTGTGTGAGAGAGTGTGTGAGAGAGACCGTACACCAACTTACTGTGATGTATCTGAGAAAATCAAAATATGCACCTCAGCTCTCAGAACTACATGGAGTAAACAAAAACAAAGCATTTGTGTGTTTTTTTGCCCAAATCAGTGACATCAGTTATAAATATGGCAATAAAAGAGTAAAAATCCTGTTTTTTTTTTTTTAAACATTTAGTAGTTTTGATCAGGACTGAGGTTGATTAACAGATTTATGCAAAGAATTTTGAAAAAAATATTTATCTGATACATTTTTACAGCAGTTTAATTTAGTGGAAAGGGTAGTAAATTTGCTTACAGTGTATTTTTGAGGTTTTAAAAATTTTCAAAGAATTTTCCCAAAATATGTATCAAAATAAGATTTGTCACCAAAAATCATTCCATTTGCTGAAACACAGAGAAAGTTGTGGCCAAATTAAGACTCAAAAACACCTCATAGAGGATGAAAATATCCCCAACAACACATAAGGGTTAAGACATGCTTTTTTGGGCGTTAAATAATGACGCAAATACCAGTAAATTGACTAGCGCAAACCTTAGTAAATCATGTTGCGTGATTTATTTAAATATTCTCCTCCCATAAATTTTGCATCTGAAAGGGAAACTCCTAGAAATGCATATGCAATAAGGTCAGCTGCAAAAACAACTCTTTTCTCACTGCGTGTCTTTAGTAAATCCCGACAGTAGTTTTTTAACGCCAAAAGAGGGTTTGCGCTGGCGCAAGCTGTTAGTAAATCTGACCATAGATGTGTGCATAAGTTACAATAACACAATTATGAAGCACAAAACTCATAAAACAGTAAAAATATAAACAAACCAATGTTTTGACCAACATTCTGTAAATCATATATACAGTAAAACATATGATAACAGACTGATTTTAAGAAGTCGCCATAAATGTGTTACTTTTGAATGTTTTGAAGCAAAAACAAGCAGTGACATTTAAAAAACACTAGACAAACATTGAACAGAAATGTTTTAGAAAAACGTTCCCTGAATGATGTTAATAATGTGCTGATGTTTTGAGAACATTATTAAAGACCAGATAGCTTTGAACAAATGTTCTGTTAATGTTACTGGAAGAACGTTTGTTCATAACGTTGAGAGAACCTTGATAGAACGATCTCTTTTATCTGGTTAGTTAAAACTTTGATGATAACTGACACTTATCTGGTGTTCCTCTGTGCTTTTATTGTGTAATAGCTATTTAAAAAAGGTTAAATGGCATAAAATAATACAATATACGCACACATTGAGTTTAAGAGCAGAATTCACTAAAGCATTACTAATATAAATCACTGCTATAGAGAAAACAAGTGATTGTCTTCAGACTGAACACTAGTAATGAACACTGATGTTACCTGTAACAACGTATGAAAAATCCATCTCAATAATAACAGATCCTTTTCTTATGCCATGATATCCAAGTGTTTTATCATAATTCAGGTACTCTGTTACTGTGGATCTGAGCCCTGAAAAACAACAACTACGTGAGAAACAGCAAACATCAACAGTGAAGACGAATCTTTTCATCATCAAGAGGAGTTAACTAATGAACATTACTGTAAAGTGTTACCCAAAACGAAAGCAGTCAAATGTAAAATAACACTGGATAGTCTTCATTGTAAAATGAAATATTAATGCTTTAAATTAAAGTTATAAAACATATTCAGTCAAGAGTATGTTAATCATGACAGACAGCATCAGGTTTATTAGGCTGCTGTCACTTTAAGAGCTTATTCACTGATCCAATATACTGTTACACATCACGCGTTATCTTTCTTCACTATTTAACAATCCAAAACTTACTAGTATTTAACTGAATACTTGCCAAGAAGGGTATTGTATTTGACTGTTTAAGCTCATTTTTGTACTCATGATGAATCGGAAAGAAAACTGAACACTCGGTCACTGATCTGGGCCGATCATGAGGAAAATCGACCGATTCTGATCCCTGGCCGGTCGATCGATTTGAAATATCTCCAGAACATCCAGGTTCAAGCCGGGTGTGCCTCATACGTCCTGAAAAGTGAATCTGTGGGCTCTTTGATCGCCCCCCTAGTGGCTGGATGCAGTACAAGTCATAAAGCCCGCCCTCTCAATGCAAACGAATGGCACTTGTCAAAATAACAAAAAAAATAATTACACTTATAAATATAGCTGCAAGCAGCAATTCGGGGCCAAGCCCCAGAAGGGGCAGTAGCGCAATACGGAGCAGGTAGAGCAAAAACATCAGAAATTGAATGTACATGCAAAACAGCTGGTTCAGAAGGACAGGTGGAAATGAAATGAAAATCAATAGAATTTCAGATGAGAATGAACACAGAATGAACTAAAAACACTTGTATCTAATTCAAGAGGAATAAAGATTAGTACAATGCTTATTTGGATAAAAAAGGAATCAAAATGACTCATTACACACAATTGCATAATGACCACCCAACACGGGATTCGAACCCACAACCTCCAGGTCCAGTGTCCATTGCGCATGTCATTGCACCACTGTGCAGGTGACTGTTGACACAACTGCCGAAGTTCACTAGTTTATGTGAAAATGGACTCAAAAAGAAGAATTTTTATGAAACTGCACTGAATGTTATATTTAATAACTTTACTTTAGATCATTCTGCAGCTCATCATGCTGTAGCGCAATACAGAGCAGGAAGAAGAAAAACAGCAGAAAATGAACAAACATGAAACACCTGGTTCAGAATTATGGGCGAGAATGAACTCAGAAAGTACAGAAGCTTAGATGAAAATGAACACAGCATGAAACAAAAAGCATTTATTTCTAATCTAGAGGCAATAAAGGAATCAAAACACACAATTTCATAAAACCACTCCACCCGAGATTCGAACCCACTATCTTTAGGTACAGGGCTCGTCAGGTACCTGGCTTTACACATTGAGCTACATTATGACACATGTTCAACATGTTGTGGAAGAGAACTTTTAGTGTAACAAAGAATTTACAAAAAAAGCATTTCTTAGCATGCTAACCATATTAGCATGCCAAGCTAACTTAATGCTAATGAAGCTCATGGTTAACTTGATAGCTGAAGAGCCACATTAAAAAGAATGACAACTGGTTAGCATGCTAAGCAATTAGCATGCTAAGCTAACTAGCATAAGATAACAATCACAAGGAAGGTCACATTCAGAGACAAATATCTCGGGAACGGTAGCGAATATCAAAAATCCGTTCAGTCATTTCTATGCGGCTCGGTCCAAAGATCTTCTGAGCTGATTGTGGACAAAATAGGACAAAATTTGTGGAGGAGTAGCGAAAAAACTGTTTTTCATTTATTTCAATATGGCAGACAGGTACATTTAAGGAAAATGACAAATGACACATCGTTGGAATTGGCATTAGCCAGGGAATAAAATGACATAAAGTATACACGTTTTGGAAAGTGTTTTCAAAAGTTATAAGCATTTTTGCAAAAACATTATATCTGTGGAACAGTAGGTGGCGCTGTGTTGAAACTTCTCAGGTACCTTCGGGACCTACTAAAGGTCATACATACTAATTTTTGTGAAGATATGTCAAATAGTTTAAAAGATATTGAAATTTATGACAAAATTCAAAATGGCGGACATGCTTTTCATCCGATGTTGACAAATTCAATATCCCCGGATTCGGCATGGCCCAAGGAATCCATAGACACCAAGATCTTATTTTCTAATAAAGTGTTCAAAAGTTATTGGCCAAAATATCCATTTTACAGATCTCATGACCTGTAGGTGGCGCTGTTCCCAAATTCGGCAAGGAACCTCAGATCATGGTCTTGATCAAGTGTACGAATTTTTGTTTTGATCGCTCAAAGTTTGGCCGAGATACAGCCTCTATAGCAATTTTGGGTAAACCTCATTAACTTCGTGACATCATAACTTTTGAACAAAGATGAATAAAAAAAAAATCTGCTCAGTCATTTCTGTGCGGCTCAGACCAAAGATCACCTGATCAAAGTCTGGACAAAATTGGACAAATTTTGAAGGAGGAGTAGCGAAAAAACGGACTACTGTACTTTTCAAAATGGCCGCTACTGTAATGGGTGGAGACTTAATGTAAGAATTTGAATAGAATCAGCTTGAAGAGACAAATCAGATGTACTAAATTGTATTTTTCTAGAGCAAATGGTTCAAAAGTTATAACCTTTAGAATGTTGAATTTTTGAACTGGTGGTGGCGCTATAGAGTTGGTCCTTGAGACTCCAAAATTGGTCAGATTTCTAGACATGACCATCACTACAAGTGTGCCAAATTTCATCATTTTCTCATGTTCCGTTGATAGGGCTGCCATAGACTCCCATTCGGGAGGAAGAATAATAATAATAAAAGGAAAATGTACAATTACAATAGGGGCTACAGCCCCTTTGGGGCTTGGCCCCTAATAATAAAAGGGAAAACGTACAATTACAATAGGGGCTACAGCCCCTTTGGGGCTTGGCCCCTAATGAAAATCAATAGAAGTTCAGAGAATGAACACGGAATGAACTAAAATACTTGTATCTCATTGAAGAGGAATAAAGATTAGCACAATCCTTATTTGGATAAAAAAGGTATCAAAATGACTCATTACACACAATTGTATAAAGGAACCCCACACGAGATTCGAATCCACGACCTCCGGGTCCAAGGTCCATTTCTCATCTCATTGCACCACTGTGCAAGTGAATGTTTCCACACCTGCCGAAGTTTATTAGTTCATGTGAAAATGAACTCAAAATGAAGAATTCTTATAAAGCTGCACTTTAGATCATTCTGCAGCTCATCATGCTGTAGTGCAATACAGAGCAGGAAGAGGAAAAACAGCAGAAAATGAACAAACATGAAACAGCTGGTTCAGAATTACGGGCAAGAATGAACTCAGAATGTACATAAGCTTAGATGAAAATGAACACAGCATGAAACAAAAAGCATTTATTTCTAATCCAAGAGGCAGTAAAGGAATCAAAACACACTATTTTATAAAACCGCTCCACCTGGGATTCGAACCCACTAACTTCGGATACAGGGCTCTTCAGATAACTGGCTTTACACATTGAGCTACTTGAGGATGCACATTCAACAGACTGTGGAAGAAACCTTTTAGTCTAACAAAGAATTCACAAAAAAAGCATTACTTAGCATGCTAACCATATTAGCATGCTAAGCTAACTTAATGCTAATGAAGCTCATGGTTAACTTGATAACTGAAGAGCCACATTAAAGAGAATGACAACTGGTTAGCATGCTAAGCAATTAGCATGCTAAGCTAACTAGCATAAGACAACAAACACAAGCAAGGTCACATTCAGAGATGAATATCTTGGGAATGGTAGCGAATATCAAAAATCCATTCAGTCATTTCTGTGCGGCTCGGTCCAAAGATCACCTGAGCTGATTTTGGACAAAATTGGACAAAAATTGTAGGAGGAGTAGCGAAAAAACTGTTTTCCATTTATTTCAATATGGCGGACAGGTACATTTAAGGAAAATGACAAATGACACATCGTCGGAATCGGCATAAGCCAGGGAATAAAATGACATAAAGCATACACATTTTGGAAAGTGTTTTCAAAAGTTATAAGTGGTTTTGCAATAATCATTACATCTGTGGAACAGTAGGTGGCGCTGTGTTGAAACTTCTCAGGTACCTTCAGGACCTTCTAAAGGTCATACGTACCAATTTGTGTGAAGATATGTCAAATTGTTTAAAAGTTATTGCAATTTATGACAAAATTCAAAATGGCGGACACGTGGTTCATCCGATGTTGACGAATTCGATATCCTCGGATTCGGCATGGCACAGGGAATCCATAGACACCAAGATCTTGATTTTCTAATAAAGTGTTCAAAAGTTATTGGCCAAAATAGCCATTTTTCAGATCTCATGACCTGTAGGTGGCGCTGTTCCCAAATTTGGCATGGAACCTCAGATCATGGTCTTGATCAAGTGTACCAATTTTAGTTTTGATTGCTCAAAGTTTGGCCGAGATACAGCCTCTATAGCAATTTTGGGTCAACCTCGTTAACTTCGTGACATCATAACTTTTGAACAAAGATGAATAAAAAAAATCTGTTCAGTCATTTCTGTGCGGCTCAGACCAAAGATCACCTGATCAAAGTTTGGACAAAATTGGACAAATTTTGAAGGAGGAGTAGCGAAAAAACGGAATACTGTACTTTTCAAAATGGCCACTACTGTACTGGGTGGAGACTTAATGTAAGATATTGAATGTGATCAGTATGAAGAGAGGAATCAGTTGTATTGACATTCATTTTTCTGGAACAAAGGGTTCAAAAGTTATAACCTTTACAAAAGTGAATATTTGAACTGGTGGTGGCGCTATAGACTTAGTCCTAGATACTCCAAAGTTGGTCAAATTACTTTTAATTACTATCACTACAAGCATGCCAAATTTGATAATTTTCCTTCTTATGGTTCATTGATTACCATACAGGGGGAAGAAGAATAACTACGAATTTGGACATAAAGGAATTGCATGTGATAGCTTCAGATTAGACCAGTTTTAGGCAGAATGCCTAGAACAGACACAAGTTCTGCATCTTTTCCTGCCACAGTACCTCATGCGGTCTGGGCATGTGTCACACTGAGTTTCGAACCCACGATGCAGAGCATTCGGGATCCGTGGCGTAACACATTGAGCTAATCAGCCATGCAAGTTCATCAGTATGCTAAGCAGAGGTTTCAGTGTGAGAAAGAGTTCACAAAAAAAAAAGCTTCATAGCATGTTAACCATATTAGTATGCAAAGTTATTTAATGCCAACTAAGTTTTGGTTAACCTGTTGACTGAAGACCACATTAGAAAGAATAGCAATAGTTTAGCATGCTAAGCAATTACTGTGCTAAGCTAACTAGTATAAGACAACAAACACAAGCAAGGTCACATTCAGAGATGAATATCTTGGGAATGGTAGCGAATATCAAAAATCCGTTCAGTCATTTCTGTGCGGCTCGGTCCAAAGATCATCTGAGCTGATTTTGGACAAAATTGACCAAAATTTGTGGGAGGAGTAGCGAAAAAACTGTTTTTGATTTAATTCAATATGGCAGACAGGTACATTTAAGGAAAATGACAAATGACACATCGTCGGAATCGGCATAAGCCAGGGAATAAAATGACATAAAGCATACACATTTTGGAAAGTGTTTTCAAAAGTTATAAGTGGTTTTGCAATAATCATTACATCTGTGGAACAGTAGGTGGCGCTGTGTTGAAACTTCTCAGGTACCTTCAGGACCTTCTAAAGGTCATACGTACCAATTTGTGTGAAGATATGTCAAATTGTTTAAAAGTTATTGCAATTTATGACAAAATTTAAAATGGCGGACACGTGGTTCATCCGATGTTGACGAATTCGATATCCTCGGATTCGGCATGGCACAGGGAATCCATAGACACCAAGATCTTGATTTTCTAATAAAGTGTTCAAAAGTTATTGGCCAAAATAGCCATTTTTCAGATCTCATGACCTGTAGGTGGCGCTGTTCCCAAATTTGGCATGGAACCTCAGATCATGGTCTTGATCAAGTGTACCAATTTTAGTTTCGATTGCTCAAAGTTTGGCCGAGATACAGCCTCTATAGCAATTTTGGGTCAACCTCGTTAACTTCGTGACATCATAACTTTTGAACAAAGATGAATAAAAAAAATCTGTTCAGTCATTTCTGTGCGGCTCAGACCAAAGATCACCTGATCAAAGTTTGGACAAAATTGGACAAATTTTGAAGGAGGAGAAGCGAGAAAAACAAATACTGTACTTTTCAAAATGGCCGCTACTGTAATGGGTGGAGACTTAATGTAAGAAGTTGAATAGCATCAGCATGAAGAGACGAATCAGATGAACTAAATTTAATTTTTCTATGACAAACAGTTCAAATGTTAAAACCGTTAGAATGTTGAAAATTTGAACTGGTGGTGGCGCTATAGAGTTGGTTCTAGAGACTCCAAATTTGGTCCAATCACTATTCATGAGCATCTCTACAACTGTGCCAAATTTCATCATTTTCTCATGTTCCGTTGATAGGGCTGCCATAGACTCCCATTCGGGAGGAAGAATAATAATAATAAAAGGGAAAACGTACAATTACAATAGGGGCTACAGCCCCTTCGGGGCTTGGCCCCTAATAAAATTTTCTGAAAGATGGTTTTGGTCATTTAAGGTAGTTGTTATCACGCTGATATATATATTCTATGGTTCGTTTTTGTGATAAGTTTGATTTTAGCTAGCGATTTGATGCTATAGAAACGGGGCGTGTCGTCATGATTGACAGATGATTGACAGCTTGTCTGAGGACTGTCGGAGCTTCGAGAGGAGATTGAAGATATATAAATAACTATTATTTTTCGATTTCTGTGTTATTTCACACTGACAAAAGGAGCTACGGATCTGACGGATCACTGAACTTTTTTCGGTCACGTTAAATGTGGGCTTTATAAGCTAATTAATAAATGTTATTAGCCAAGATAACACGCCTAATGTTAGCCGAGACGGGAAAAAGCAGGTAATCGTTATCTGGCAGTTACTAATTATTTTTATGGGTATAAAATAATAATTAACAGGACAAAATTACTCTAGTTAATTAAAGAGCACTGTCTACAGCAATCGATCTGCTGTAAAGTTAGTTCAACTTGACCGCGGTTTCAAAAATATTATTGCTCTAGAAACAGAATATTATTTTACAAGTATAATTGTAGAATTAAAATACATCAGTTACGATATGTTGTTTTGACCTAGTTATCAGTAATTTAGTTAAAAAATGAACAATGTGCATTAATAAACATTCAAATAAATGTAAATTCCGCTTTGCCAGATGTAATTAAGCCATTGTTTAAGCCAAATGAAAAAGGGAGGAGAAAAATAAAAATAATAATAAACAATAGATAAAACAAATAGGGGATCTGATCTTGATGACGCAGTCGTCTGGGCGGAAGTTTGATACCGCGACTCCGCCTCCGGGCTCCACTGACGATTCTTTCTGCGCATGCCCAGGCTCCAAAACTGACGTTTTTGCGTAACGTGTCAGCACCTATCATCGTCTGTTTTACCTTCAGTTCATTACAATGGAAGAAAGCGGTGTCGCGTCGTCCATCTTTTTTTACAGCTTATGTATGGCGGCATTTTAATGCCATTAATGACCGAGCGCACAATTGATGCTTGCGCGCGCAGTAAATCACTTCCGCGAGAGGATAACAGATCTGCACGCGAGGAAACGGGAGCCCGCGAGCTCATTTTAAACCCGCGCGCGCGCATGACATCTCTTCTGCGCGCAGATCAAGCCCTCGCGTGCTCGGACAAGACTCGCAGCACGCGCGTCATCATTCCCCACACTCGCGCTCAATCTTCTATTTTGCTCGCGCGAACACTTTTGATTTTTGTCAGTCGTGGGGCGGGACTTTACTTATTTCAGTGTAACCTCAAATGTCATTGGTCAATTCAGTTTTTCCAGAAGTCTGTTTTGATTGGACGCCTGTTGTAAAACGATTCATGGCTTCATCAATGGACCAGATGCAAGTGAGTTAAACTTTATTTAATAACTGATTGATTGCATTATTATTATAATATGGCCTTACTAGATACATTAACTTGATTTATTATTATTTTTATGGAGGTGTAGCTGCTGGGGAAATAAGAGAACACATTATATTTGCTGTAGTTCACTGCTACATTACCACTATACTTCCACTAAACAGTATCTGTTTACCCAGCCAAAATTATATCAGTTCTGAGAACTACAGAAATGTCAAAAGTGTCCATTAAATAGTTGTAACTATGATTCTAAATCCAGAATTGCTTCATGTGGCTTTGGATGAAAGAGAAATCACTTGTTCATATCAGCAAGAGTTGTTGTGTAAGCTTTTTGTTATCATTCTTTGTCAGTTTAATATATTATCAGGTTAATATATTTTCCATTAAATACAGTATAAAATGGTTTCAGCATTTCACTCTGTTGAAAGGTTGCAGCTAAAGTTAAGATACAGTACACAGTATGAATGATCATACCCCGAAACCCAATTTAGAAATCTTTATATCTAAGACATATTTAGTTTTTTGTTGTTGTTTTTTTATACTATTATGGGTAAACAGATACTGTTTAGTGGAAGTATAATGATAATGTAGCGGTGAACTACTATGTGTTCTCATTTTACCCCAGCAGCTACAGCTCCATAAAAATAATAAATCAAGTTAATATAGTATCTAATAAGGACATATAATAATAACGCAATCAATCAGTCAATAAATAAAGTTTAACTCACTTGCATAATAATAGTAAATACTATAGTGTTTTGGACCATACTATAGTAAAGTGTAGTATACTGTATACATTATATAATTTACAACACTTTGTTAATGAATGCTTCAGTATACAGTGTATTAACTATGATGAACTGATAAACTGTAATAAATACTGTATCCTACTTTAGTTTTTACTACAGTAAACCCTAGTGTATATTGTGGTAATATACCCTATAGTTGTAGAAAACTACAGTATTTGGGTAAATTAAATTTGTTTATATTACCCTCAACAACTACAGAATTACCACAGCAAATTAAAGTACTTTACTTTAGTATGGTTCAAAAACACTATAGTATTTACTATAAATTACTATAGTATTTTTTCATCTGGTCCAAGCCATGTCTAATCGTTTTACAACAGGCGTCCAATCACAACAGACTTCCGAAAAACTGAATTGACCAATGACATTTGAGGTTACACTGAAATAAGTAAAGTCCCGCCCCACGACTGACAAAAATCAAAAGTGTTCGCGCGAGCAAAATAGAAGATTGAGCGCGAGTGTAGGGAATGATGACGCGCGTGCTGCGAGTCTTGTCCGAGCACGCGAGGGCTTCATCTGCGCGCAGAAGAGATGTCATGCGCGCGCGCGGGTTTAAAATGAGCTCGCGGGCTCCCGTTTCCTCGCGTGCAGATCTGTTATCCTCTCGTGGAAGTGATTTACTGCGCGCGCAAGCATCAGTTGTGCGCTCGATCATTAATGGCATTAAAATGCCGCCATACTTATGGTTCAAGCTCATGAACAGATTCATGTTTTCAGTCACAGTCACCTCGTGTTTGATCATCCTCCAGTTCCTTGAATATGAAGTATATACAGTTTCTGCGCCCTGTGAAAACAACAGACATCAGTATAATTTCATCATTAACAGGGGTTTACTATAGCTAATTAACAACATTTTACTACAAATATAACAGTTAAAATACGGTTACTGTAGTAAATGATGGTTAATTCTCGTTATTTCATACAATCTTCTTGAAGTTCAGGGTCTTTCACTTGTTCAGATCTGATTAATTCAGACGTTTATACTCTTGATGAAATCATAGTTATGATGTTGTTTCTAAATCACAGAGCGGTGACGTGTTACGACTCACGTTCATCATCAGGACAGGCTCTTCTTATGAACTCTTCAACATTCATGTTCTTCAGCTCCTCCTCTGAATCCACATATACTCTTCTCTCACATTCTCGCCGCATATCCTTTATAATAACACTGCAGCTCATTTTGAACGATTTCTTAATTAATGTAGACTTTAAAATGAATATTGAATCAATATAGCGCAGTCCGTCATGCTCCGCCCACTTTCCCAAAGGTGTTTCTTCCTCTTCTTCTTCGTTGGTGTTTAACGGAAGTTAGCATCTGATTTGCTACATTACTGCCACCTTCTGTTCTGGATCCCGTTTATTTCACAGTCTGGTTTCCTTTAGGAAATGAAATAGACATTCACTCCCTTGTCTGCTCTCTGTACTCTCTAAAATACTCTTTATTATACATGTAATATACATGCTCTTACTGCTCCTACAAACTCTGAAGCTCTGATATCATAGTTTTGATGCTGATCGACAGGCAATACACCCATAATCTACTCTTGACCTTATTAAAGCTATATAAATATTAATATAAAGCTGTAACATAGCTCCTATATTAGTCCTGAAAGACATCTCATGACATTTATCACTTTTCTCATTTATGTATATTTTATAAGTTGTTTTCATGTCAATTTTCCATCAAAATATAAACTTTTTCAAGTCAATTCCCACACAATTAATATTTCCAGGATCAGCTTCATTCAGGTCTGGAGGGACGAGTGTTTTCTTCATGATTGTGTTCATCACAGATTATCTGTCTTCATATCTCTGATAACTCATGTTGAACGAGCTCAAACTGTGTGATTGAACAGGAGCTGAATTCAGTGACCTTTGACCTGAGAGTGTTTGATTCAGACTCTTACTTTCGTTCCGTCGAGTCTGTGATCAAACTCTGATTCTAGTTATGGATTATTTCACCTGAACCGTGTTTGATTCCTTTGCTTTCTTCAGTTCATGATCATAAAGAGTCAAACATTTAATGATCTGTGAGTATTTCACACATTTATACACTAATTCTGTAAAACTACTCTGTCAGCACAACATAATTATACATAAGATCAATGCATTTATTTCAGGAAACTGATTTATTAATAATTAATCGAGCTTAGTTATAGACATGAGAATAAAACACTCATCAATCACTGCAGTGAGCTTAAAATATCACTCATTTTATTCACTTTAATGACAAAAAAAACGCTCATTTCTGTCCATTTTAGTGTCAACACAAAGTTTCTGAGAACTTCTACACTATATATGATGTAAGTATCAATAGTGATTAATGTGTTCACTTTAAAGACCCGGATGATGCTCTGAATCAACAGAAAAACTGAAGCTTCATTCACTCGACTGATTTAATTATGCAGATGAGGGGCGGAGCTTCAGACTCTGATGATGAATGATAAAATAACATTATAAAACTCACACACTACATGGATGAGTACATAGTACATGTATAAGTGCATGCTTAGTGTCTAATCACATACAGTAGTGTATAGTGTCATTTGAGACACACTTCTGACATTTTCATCACAAAGTAAACAGTATTAATGTTCAGGACAGAGAAATGTCAATCACACATATATAATAAAAATTGTGTTTAATACAATAATATTTCTACACGAAGACTGTTAATGTTATAAAAACTGACTCACATGGCATTTTACCATAGTAAAAAACATCGTCATCACAATATTACAGAACAAGATATATAAAAATATACAGAGGATTTACAACAGTATCACTGTTACAGCAGCATTAAATGAACGAAATCTCCAGGGAATAACATTAAATGAACACTTACTTCCATTTTGTATTTTCAATACACTTCGCCCAAAGATAAGCTGCGTTCACGTCACCTCGTATTTACCGGAATCTTGAAATGACAACACGTGACGTTATATTCGGAGCTGTTCACGTCCTTTTGGTCCTTGAACTGGGAATTATGCGTTTCCATGGCAGCACTGTCGACGCCTAAATGAATCTACCGCGGTCAGGTGGTACAGCGCGGCCACGTGGTATATCTGGGAGCTTTCAGAAAACTCCCAGGTTACAAGCTGTAATTACGAGCTCTACGAGGACGTGAACGCTTTTTACAAGCTAGAATCTCGTAACTACAGGAATTACGAGGCCACGTGAACGCACCTATATACTTCGCCGGCGCGAAGACGGAACTAACGTTACTGCTTTGTGGATAGGCGGAAGTTAACCGACATCATTATGAAAAAGACCTCGTTCAAAGCTATTTGTGTGATAGAAACACCACGTTTACAAAATGTAACAGACTTTATTGTGACTAATCTTTTAATTTGTTTTGTACATATTTTTGTGGATGTGATTAAGCTCTGCATTATCCGTCTTACAAAGAGGGACTCTCTTATTCTGACGGGTATTATGGTGAATCACTGCAGTAATGAACAAGAGAACGTGTTTTCTGAACGTTTACCAGTATATAATAGATAATGTTTTTTTTTAACTACACACAATGTTTTTTAGACTAGCTATGGACAGGTACAACCAAAAACTATAGAATAACACAAGACGCGTCACTCGTATTGTTTTGAATGGGAGAAAGTGCAACACGCAATATGGCGGAATAAGTCCCGCCTTCTAAATAAGAGCCAATCGCCGACTGGTAAAGTCATCGCGTCACTGCAACAGCCGTTAGAAGCACCGGTTTCAGTCAGACGCGCGCCTCAGAAATGAGACACCAGAGACGCGCATTTAGGACTGCGCATGCGCATTAGCTTACAGTTTTTTTTGTCATGATTCGAAAAATTTATGAGACGGTTGTTGTCAGATTTCATTGGTGATTACAAATATTGCATTTAATCAAAAGCTTAGCAAACAGCTTTGGAGAATTTGATGTTTCCCCATTCAAAGAGATAGGAGCTGCACTTGAATGCCCGAGAGGCGTTTCTAAGATGGCCACTGAGTGAAATATCTTGTCTTAAAGGGACATTGGTACAACACACAGCAGCGTTACATCAGCGTTCGCTCCTCAAGTCTATGGAAACACGTGACCGGCTCTAGTTCACCTGCACCAGCTCAGGCTCTGGCTCCAGAACGCGAACAATTCTGCTGGAAAAGGGGTATCAGCATCCTCCTGATACTGCGGATAATCCGGGGGTCGGGCCAAGTAATATGAGGATGAGAGATGAATCACTAATGTGCTGATTTTAATAAAGACACTGATCTCTCATTTCACGAACATGCGTCACTCTTACTTTCACTTTCACTGATATACTGAACGTATTTCTCTTCAGAGAAAATCAATCAAGCAAAACGTGTGCCTAGAGCACCTCCTAGTGGTCATTACATAAAACACAAAGAGAAATGAAAATTGAATTTACCTCAGCATAGTTAAATAACAAGAGTTCAGTACATGGAAATGACATAGTGAGTCTCAAACTCCAATTTAAAGGGGAAGCACCCTGAATCAGTGCATAGTTAATGATGCCCCAAAATAGGCAGTTAAAAAAAATAATTTAAAAAATCTATGGGGTATTTTGAGCTGAAACTTCACAGACACATTCAGGGGACACCTTAGACTTATATTACATCTTGTGAAAAAACGTTCAATGGCACCTTTAATTTAAAAAAAAATGTTCATTTATAAGCAGCCTATATTTTACCATATCATCATGATTAACACTAAGAACTTTATTAATTGTAATGTGATGATCAGGGGCCGTATTCACAAAACATCTTAAGGCTAAAAGTAGCTCGATTTAGGAGAAACTCTTAAAAATAATGGGCGTGTCAGTCTTAATTTTAGGAATCCTAAATTTTTGCTCTAAGAGTATTTCACAAAGCATTTTAGTGCTAAAACTAGCTCCTAAATCTGTGAAACATTAGTCAAGAGGACTCCTAAATCACTAAGACCAAATCACAAACAGTCCTAATCCACCCAAAGACACTGAACACCATTGAGGCAACAGCGATAGAGCCTTGGGTGCTGAACCTTTTCTTCATAAATGCAATACACTTTGATTTATAGATTTGAATCTACGATGAGACGCCAAAAAAAAAAATCTTTAACAAATAGATATATATTGTCAAATTACCTGTGGCAGTGGTTTTCATGAGTTCACATTTACAAATGATTGAATAGAGTAAATATATATATATATATATATGCTAAGTGTATTTGGTGTGCTGTCCAATGGGATCGAGGAATTTTTTTTGGGATAAATTCCAAGCTCGGAGCCCCCTTGGACAGCACACCAAATACACTTAGCATATATATATATATATTTACTCTATTCAATCATTTGTAAATGTGAACTCATGAAAACCACTGCCACAGGTAATCAGACAATATTTATTTGTTAAAGTTTTATTTTTGGCGTCTCATCATAGATTTAAATGTATCATTATTCACTGAGGCTGCTGCATATCAAATAACAGATTATCCATAGAGCGAGACCTGGGAATTTTTTTATCTTCATCTTCAGGTAGAGGTGGTCTTCGTTTGGCTCCTACATGTTCATCTTCATCTTCATCTTCAGAGTATTTTCGTTTGCATTCCTTTACTGAAATTGAACATCCAGCTGTGAGGGCTAAAGTGGAGCAGAACAACAGAATATCCATCAGAAACTCAATGATACTGAATCTTGAATCTTGTGTGAAGGATCAATAATTCAAGATGTTTCACACTGATCATAATACAGTTTATATTAATATTATGTAGGAGATCTGTGGGATAATTGTTCATTTCTGTCAGTTTTTATATGAACATGTTTTACACTAGATGTGTTCATCAGAAAGATCAACAATAACACGATTATGAAGATCAAAACTCAGTGAAAAATGTTTTGAACAACATTCTATAAATTGTATGAAATCATGTACAGTAAAGCATAAGATGATAATCTTCCCAGATAACACAGAGCCCATTAGATTATGAAAACATTATTTCTGAAGTTTTTCTTGTTTATGTGAAGGTTAGCAAAACATTAACGATTTATACGTATCATTATTATCATTTTACAAACATCATGGGAATGTTACTTCTGAATGCTTTGAAACAAGTAATAACATTTAAAAAACACTAGACAAACATTCAACAACATGTTTTAGAAAAATGATCAATGAACAATGTATAACTGTTTTTGTGCTGATGTTTTGAGAACATTATTAAAGCCCATAACATTGAACAAAGGTTCTGTTAATGTTACTGCAGGAACGTTTGTTCATAGCGTTGAGATAACCTTGACAGAACGTTCCCTGGTAGCTGGGTAGATTAAAACTGATGATAACTGACACTGGTCTGGTGTTCCTGTCACTGTGTAGACGGCATTAAAATGCAATAAAAGTAGTTTAAGAGCAGAATTCACTAAAGCATTAATAATATAAATCACTGCTGTAGAGAAAACAAGTTTGTCTTGAGTGACGACATGAAGAGTCAGACTGAACACTAGTAATGAACACTGATGTTACCTGAACCAACCAAATGCATCTCAATCTCATGGATAGTGGATCCTTCTCTTATGCCATAATATCCAAGAGTTTGATCATCCTTCAGGTACTCTGTTACTGTGAGTCTGAGCCCTGAAAAACAACAACTACGTGAGAAACAGCAAACATCAACAGTGAAGACGAATCTTTTCATCATCAAGAGGAGTTTCCTGTATGTTAATTAGCAACATTTTTACTACAGACGCCTCGACTGCAACTTTCTTGGCTGATTCTGATTTTTGATTTGTTTGTTAGTGTGATCTGCTGATACCGATTTTCTTTCTAAAAAGTATTATTGACAACATATACAAACAAAAATATACTTTCCTTCAACACAGTATTATTTTCATTGTAAAAAATCAGTAATAAAATAAGAACAAATTGCAAACAAATAAATTCAACAGAATAAACAGAGCTAAAGTGAACTAAGTTAACTAACATGAACTAACCATGAGCAACACATTTGTTACTGTATTTACTAATCTTCATTAGTGTTAATGTAAATTCAGTTGTAGTAAATGTTGAAATTAACATTAACAAAGATTAATAAATGCTGTAGAAGTGCAGTTCATTATTAGTTCATGTTAACTAATGAACATTACTGTAAAGTGTTACCATGAAATTAAAATAATCAAATGTAAATAACACTGGATAGTCTTCATTGTAAAAATTAAATACAGATTAATGCTTTAAATTAAAGTTATAAAACATATTCAGTCAAGAGCATGTTAATCATGACAGACAGCAGCAGGTTTATTAGGCTGCTGTCACTTTAAGAGCTTATTCACTGATCCAATATACTGTTACACATCACACGTTATCTTTCTTCACTATTTGACAATCCAAAACTTACTAGTATTTAACTGAATACTCGCCAAGAAGGGCATTTTGACATAATTGTGTATGTATTTGACTGTTTAAGCACATTTTTGTACTCACAAGGAAACAGAGAGAAGAATGAACAATTGGTCACCAATCCGGGCCGATCATGAGGAAAATCGACCGATTCTGATCCCTGGCCGGTCGATTGATTTGAAATATCTCCAGAACATCCAGGTTCAAGCTCTTGAACAGATTCATGTTTTCTGTCACAGTCACTTCGTGTTTGATCATCCGCAGGTTCCTTGAGTATGTAAAGTTTTATGTATCTGCGCCCTGTGAAAACAACAATAAACATCAGTGTCATTTCATCATTAACACGGGTTTACTGTAGCTAATGAACAACATTTACACTACAAATATAACAGTTAAAATCAGGGTTACTGTAGTAAATGATGGTTAATTTTCGTTATTTCATACAAGGTCTTTCACTTGATCTGGGGCCGTATTCACAAAACATTTGATCTTACCACTAAGAGTTCTCCTAAATAGCAGTAAAAGTTCTTAGCTAAGAGTTTTCTCTTAAAACCTATTCACAAAGCTGCTGAGACCAACTTTTACTAAGGAATAGACTGAAGTCTTAAGCTAAGAGTAAGGGCGGGGTTGACCTCGTTGCTATGGAGTAAACACACAGTGATTGGCTGATGGGGGAGGAGTCAGTGATCTAATCATAGAAATATTGTAGAATGAGGCGTCATGTTTCCATATTAAAATAAAGGTTTAAAATACAAATGTTGCCATATTCAAAATAAAATGTTGCCATAAAATGTAGGCTAAGTGTCACTAATTAAACTAGTATATACAGTTAATATATATATATTTACAGTACAGTCCAAAAGTTTGGAACCACTAAGATTTTTAATGTTTTTAAAAGAAGTTTCGTCTTCTCACCAAGGCTGCATTTATTTAATTAAAAATACATTAAAAAACAGTAATATTGTGAAATATTATTACAATTTAAAATAACTGTTTTCTATTTAAATATATTTGACAAAGTAATTTATTCCTGTGATGCAAAGCTGAATTTTCAGCATCATTACTCCAGTCTTCAGTGTCACATGATCCTTCAGAAATCATTCTAATATGCTGATCTGCTGCTCAAGAAACATTTATGATTATTTTCAATGTTGAAAACAGTTGTGTACTTTTTTTTTCAGGATTCCTTGATGAATGGAAAGTTCAAAAGAACAGCATTTATCTGAAATACAAAGCTTCTGTAGCATTATACACTACCGTTCAAAAGTTTGGGGTCAGTAAGAATTTTTATTTTTATTTTTTTGAAAAGAAATTAAAGAAATGAATACTTTTATTCAGCAAGGATGCATTAAATCAATCAAAAGTGGCAGTAAAGACATAGATAATGTTACAAAAGATTAGATTTCAGATAAACACTGTTCTTTTGAACTTTCTATTCATCAAATAATCCTGAAAAAAAATATTGTACACAAATATTTTGTACAATTGTACACATTAAATGTTTCTTGAGCAGCAGATCAGCATATTAGAATGATTTCTGAAGGATCATGTGACACTGATGTTTTTTTTTTTGGCGCCTCATCATAGATTCACATCTATAAATCATAATGTATTGCATTTATGAAGAAAAGGTTCAGCACCCAAGGCTCTATCGCTATTCGGTTGTTAAGTCTGACGTCACGCGGCAGCGCTTCCGGGTCCTAAAGCTCTATCTCATACCACAAGAAAACAACAAATGGTGCTAATATACATACACGATGTGGTGTAATACTACAAAAAATATATAATTATAACCTTTATCTCCATACCAAAATTCCAGATGGCCAGACAATGATTCATCTTTTATAAATCGTTAAAATATTAATATCTGTGACACTATGAGCACGGAGACTGTTGTGTAGACTGTGATTATTTAAAATGTTTAACTTTTTTAAATGATTGATGTTTAATATGAATAAATAGCGCTCATAAACGGCCGTCGATGGCATTCTCAAGTGAAACGAGTCGAGGCTTGGAACCGGAAACGGCGTTCCTTACGTCACGATTTAACAAGTGTTCAGTGTCTTTGGGTGGATTAGGACTGTTTGTGATTTGGTCTTAGTGATTTAGGAGTCCTCTTGACTACTCCTAACGTTTCACAGACATAGGAGCTAGTTTTAGCGCTAAAATGCTTTGTGAAATACTCTTAGAGCAAAAATTTAGGACTCCTAAAATTAGGACTGACACGCCCATTATTTTTAAGAGTTTCTCCTAAATCGGCAAGTTAGGAGCTACTTTTAGCCTTAAGATGTTTTGTGAATACGGCCCTGATTAATCTGATTAATCGACATTCAAACATTTATAAACTTTTCTTTCATATTTAAATCAGTTATTATGTTGTTTCTGAATCACAGAACGGTGACGTGATCGACTTACGTCCAACATCAGGACAGAATCTTCTTCTGAACTCTTCAACATTCATGTTCTTCAGCTCCTCCTCTGAATCCACATACACTCTTCTTTCATCTCCATTCATATTTTTTATAATAACACTGCAGCTCATTTTGAACGATTTCAGAATTAATGTAGACTTCAAAATGAATATTGAATTAATATAGCGCAGTCAGTGATGCTCCGCCCACTTTCCCAAAGGTGTTTCTTCCTCTTCTTCTTCGTTGGTGTTTAACGGAAGTTAGCATCTGATTTGCTGCATTACTGCCACCTTCTGTTCTGGATCCCGTTTATTTCACAGTCTGGTTTCCTTTAGGAAATGAAATAGACATTCACTCCCTTGTCTGCTGTCTGTACTCTCTAAAATACTCTTTAATATACAGGCTCTTACTGCTCCTACAAACTCTGAAGCTCTGATATCATAGTTTTGATGCTGATCGACAGGCAATACACCCATAATCTACTCTTAACCTTATTAAAGCTATATAAATATTAATATAAAGCTGTAACATAGCTCCTATATTAGTCCTGAAAGACATCTTATGACATTTATCACTTTTCTCATTTATGTATATTTTATAAGTTGTTTTCATGTCAATTTTCCATCAAAATATAAACTTTTTCAGGTCAATTCCCACACGATTAATATTTCCAGGATCAGCTTCATTCAGGTCTGGAGGGACGAGTGTTTTCTTCATGATTGTGTTCATCACAGATTATCTGTCTTCATATCTATGATAACTCATGTTGAACGAGCTCAAACTGTGTGATTGAACAGGAGCTGAATTCAGTGACCTTTGACCTGAGAGTGTTTGATTCAGACTCTTACTTTCGTTCCGTCGAGTCTGTGATCAAACTCTGATTCTAGTTATGGATTATTTCACCTGAACCGTGTTTGATTCCTTTGCTTTCTTCAGTTCATGATCATAAAGAGTCAAACATTTAATGATCTGTGAGTATTTCACACATTTATACACTAATTCTGTAAAACTATTCTGTCAGCACAACATAATTATACAAAAGATCAATGCATTTATTTCAGGAAACTGATTTATTAATAATTAATCGAGCTTAGTTATAGACATGAGAATAAAACACTCATCAATCACTGCAGTGAGCTTAAAATATCACTCATTTTATTCACTTTAATGACAAAAAAAAACGCTCATTTCTGTCCATTTTAGTGTCAACACAAAGTTTCTGAGAACTTCTACACTATATATGATGTAAGTATCAATAGTGATTAATGTGTTCACTTTAAAGACCCGGATGATGCACTGAATCAACAGAAAAACTGAAGCTTCATTCACTCGACTGATTTAATTATGCAGATGAGGGGCGGAGCTTCAGACGCCGATGATGAATGATAAATTAGATGGGTGAAAATTAGCTTTTAGCTAAATCCGTACAATGCATGGAATGTAAACATTTATGTTAAAAATTGTACATGGTCCCTTTATAAATAAATAAAGTAAAGTAAGTAAGGAATAAAACAACATTATAAAACTCATACACTACACGGATGAGTACATAGTACATGTATAAGTGCATGCATAGTGTCTAATCACATACAGTAGTGTATAGAGTGTCATTTGAGACACAACTTCTGACATTTTCATCGCAAAGAAAACAGTCCAGTATTAATGTTCAGGACAGAGAACTGTCAATCATACAGCGTGTGTCATGTGATCATCAGTCAGAGAAAGATCAACAATAACACAATTGTGAAGAACAAAAAAATGTAAACAAACCAACTTTCTGTACATCACTGAACAGTAAAAGATATGATGATAACGGCCTGAATCTGAGATGTTGTGCTGATGTTTTGAGAACATTATTGAAGAACAGGTAACATTGAACGAATGTAATATTAAAGGTGCAGTATGTAATATTTTCTGTCCACTAGAGGTCGCTAGAAGCCTATTAAAATAAAAGGCGTAGCTTGATGACGGCAAGTTTGAGCGCTGAATCTTGGGACATGTGGTCTCCACCTCAACGGACGGTGCAAAACAATTGGGATAAGACTCGGGCAGAAATCATGTTCATGGATGTGATTATTAACGTTACTGTAGTATGAAGCAGAGCAGGAGCGAGTGTTGTGGAGCTGAACGAGGAGCTGGAGCGATTGATCAACACACGCCTCACGAGCAGCGGGACTTTTATTATGACACAGTCGCCGGCGCCGCTTCTGCTTTTCCGGTCATGAGTATGAGGTAACGCAGCTCTGTTTATCATATTAGATACATTTGAGAGTGTTGAAAATGATGTTATAACGTTACTCTGTGCGTTCGCTCAGCGGCTGCTGTGAGACACTGTTACACACTGCAGTAAGACTTTAACGTTACTGTTTGTTCATAATGTTGAGAGAATCTTGACAGAACGTTCTCCGTTATCTGGTTAGTTAAAATACTAGTTAAAACAGTCAATAAATACTGATAAGAGTTTCATCCGTCGTTGGTGTTGAGGATTTCCTCAGACAGTGAATCTGAAGTTCATGGACTCTGGGGTTTCTCAGGCATCCTCACGGTTACATACTTGATCTCAAACTTCCTCATTGGTACAAGTTTTTCCATAGACATAGACCTTGGCAATGGAGAATCATTTATTTCCTTCTTGGGACCTTGGGGATATATGACACCTGATGTGGAAGAGAACAACAAAAGATCCGTCAGAAACAATATTTCAGAAAGTTTTACACTCATAATAAAGCTGACGCTTGTCTGATGTGATTTATAGCGTACAAAATAATGCAACAGAGAATTTAGTTTGGAGCAGAATTCACTCAAGTCTCCCTGATATAAAGACAACTTTCATTTAATGACATGATGGTCAGACTGAGTATAGAAACTGTAATTTAATTTACATTGTTCTCGCTTCTGATGAATAATAACGCCGTTTCTGACGCCACAAGAACCGAGAGTTTGATGATCCTCCAGTCGCTTGTTTTCGTAGACAAGCTCGTAATGTCCATCTGTGAGAAACAGCGACATCAGAGCATGTTTTAATATCATTTTCACACGACAGTAACCATAGAAACAGAGCTCGACTCACATCCATCATCTTCAGGACAGAATCTTCTTCTGAACTCTTTCACAGTCATGATCTTCATCTCCTCTGAATCCACACACACTCTCCTCTCCTCTCCATCTTCAGCTTTTATCATCACACTGCAGCTCATGTTGATTCCTCCTCTTCTTCTAATCCTGTATAGAGTCGTGTTACTGCCCTCCTCAGTCCAGCAGAAGAACTCCAGCCAGTATCTCCAGCTGCAGACCCGGTGTGTGTCCATTCATTGACATTAAGCATGACATAAAATTTTGCTCTTTGTACATCATGATATCTTACACATATATGAACAGAAAAGTGACTGTATTTAAAAGGATTGCTGTTAAATATTGTAGACATCGATCCGATCAAAATCCATGTAAAAACAACTCATGTTTAACAAAAGAAAATGACTTGGTGCAAATATGACTGTTTATTGAAGATATTACATTGCTGTCTATGGACGAGTCATAAACCTCTCAGATTTCATCAAAAATATCTCAATCTGTGTCCTGAAGATGAATGAAGGTCTTACGGGTGTGGAACGACATGAGTGAGTGATTAATGACAGAATAATGCATCAAGAAGACCAAACTGTGACTCCTGATTAACCCTCCAGCTGCACATCAGCTCTTCATTACACCTTCATGGACAGATCTGGGCACAAATGTCCAATTTATTTATTAAAATAAATCTTATATCACTATTTTCAATTTTTCAACCATTTTCAACTATCAGTTTATGCATTTTTTTGTTATTTTTGAATTTATTTACCTCCAAAAGTACCATATTTATTATGTTGTTATGTTAAAGGGATAGTTCACCCAAAAATGAAAATGTGATGTTTATCTGCTTACCCCCAGCGCATCCAAGATGTAGGTGACTTTGTTTCTTCAGTAGAACACAAATGATGATTTTTAACTCCAACCGTTGCGGTCTGTCAATCGTATAATGCGTGTCAATGGGAACTTCATCTATAAGAGTAAAAAAACATGCATAGACAAATCCAAATTAAACCCTGCGGCTCGTGACGACACATTGATGTCCTAAGACACGAAACGATCGGTTTGTGCGAGAAACCGAACAGTATTTATATCATTTTTACCTCTAATACACCACTATGTCCAACTCCGTTCAGCTTCCGGTGTGTGAGGTCTGATCGCGCTCTGACAACGGAAGTGCACTCATAAGCACGAGACATCCCCTGCAACCCAATGTGCATCCTATCCATCCTAAATAGTATTGAATATTACTAGTGTCACATACTATTTAGGATGGACAGTATGCACATTTCCCTGTTCTCAAGGAACCATGGTTACATGCGTAACCTGAGACGTTTTCTTTGAATTGAAAACACAAGGTTGTGGTTAGGCCACTTCCCTATTTCTGTTTTCTAAATGGAAGGCGGGATTGGAAATAGATTAAAAAATAATCGAATCCTTGATCCCCACCTTCCATTTAGAAAACAGAAATAGAGAAGTGGCCTAACCACAACCTCGTGTTTTCAATGAATCTATACAAAAGAAGAAGAAGAACCTCGTGTTTAGCCTACTGGGTCACATCTAAAATTCATTTTAATTTATAGATTGCGTCTGGAAAAGCACATTCAAATGAGTAACCCTCTCTGTCACCAGGATTTATATCGGGGGAGAATAGGAGTGTGCGTGTTGAAGAATATTACCATCAGAAAGATAAAAAGGCATCCATTTTGTGATGAATGTAAGTGTTGTTTTTCTATTCTAATGGTGCTTCTGCAATGCAAAATATACACATAAAGAAAGTCGGTAGCACTTTATTTTACAGTCCTGTTCCGCATGTGCATGTGTTATGAACTTTTAAAGGTCTAGGGTTAGAACGTAACATTTAGATATTATATTGCTGTAATGTAGTACAAAATCAAGTGTTGAATTCACGCCAAATAACAAAAGAGATACAAGGTATGACAGGCTCCAACTTAAACACGAATAAAGTGAACAAAAATGAGTGATATTTTAATCTCACTGCAGTGATTGATGAGTGTTTTATTCTCATGTCTATAACTAGACTCGTTATATTATTAATAAATCAGTTTCCATCCAAACTCTTTATTAATTGTACCAAAATGTCTCAGTGTGGATTCATTGCCAAAACAAGTGACTGAAATCTTCCTCAGCAGAGCGACAGAAAGAACAATTCACTTCAATATCTGACTTATATTACTTAAGAAACACTGTAACATCTGTGAATTAATTTAAATGTTATTTCTTTTTACTTACTTAAGTAAGCAGATACTTATGAGACAAAGATCACACTTTTTTATTATTTATTCAAATCCGATGGCTCATTATCTTATAAGTACTACACCTTGTAGAATAACGTGCAACAAGAAAATCTGTATATTTGAATGTTGATTTAGCTCTTATCAGTTGAAAGACCGCAAAGAAAACCAACAATTCTGAAGCATCTGTGTCTGATGATGATGATGATGATGTTTCTTTCATAGATGAAGACAGCAGACTCGTCTGCGGTGTAAAACAGCTATCATGTGTATTTCGTACACGTTACAGTGCCATTCAACACAACAGGAGACCACCACACACTGGAGGAAGAGGTGTGTAAAAACTGTTGAAAAAGCTGTCACTAGAACACTGTCTCAGAAACTAGTTTCAAAAGTCCACAAATGCATGTTTTCTCTTGGGGTTTTAATAGGAATATAGTGACTTTACAATAAGGTTAATGATTTAACAATAAAGTTGCCATGAAATCAAATTTAAAGGTACTTATAGACAAATTGATGTCAACAGAAATCGCTCATCTTGTGTTCTTCTGCTCCATTCATCTCTCACAGGTTCAGGTCCATCTAAATTGGACCGTGAAGGAATGTCCAGGACCAGATCTATGGACATATTAACCCTTAGCTTGTAAATCCATCAAACTCACACTCAGGAAGAGGACGTTTCAAGCATGTTGCAGTATTAATTATAATTTTTTTTTACCAATGTTTCTTTATTTATATGTGAATACTGAACACAACCCTTCAATTTTCTTATGTTTATTAAATCACTTGAATATTTTTTAGTTTGTGAGAATTTATTCCCCTTCCTTGTCTTTTCAATGGCTAAATCATTTTAAATGTTCTGCAAGTGATTTCAATATAATAACCTCAATAACCTCAAAACTAGAGTGAAATCACAGGAATAGAGAGGGCTCACTATCAATATATTTATGAGCAAACTATCAATATATTGATCAGGATTATGAGAGGCTGAACTACATTAAACATCATTATTCACTGAGGCTGCTGCATATCCAACAGCAGATTATAGAGCGAGTGGGAACTTTATCATCATCTTCTGACAATAATGGGTCTGTGAGAGATGATGTGGAGCAGAACAACAGAAGATCTGTCAGAAACTCAATGATACTGAATCTTGAATCTTGTGTGAAGGATCAATAATTCAAGATGTTTTACACTCATCATAATACAGTTTATATTATTATTTATTATTATTATATAGTCACGTGATTTCAGCAGTTTGACACACGATCCGAATCATGATTCAACACAGAAGATTCATAACGCTCCGAAGCTTCCTGAAGCAGTGTTTTGAAATCGGCCATCACTATATAAGTCGTTATTTAGTTTTTTTGGCGCACCAAAAATATTCTCGTGGCTTTATTATATTAATATTGAACCACTGTACTCACATGAACTGATTTAAATATGTTTTTAGTACATTAATGGATCTTGAGATAAGAAATGACATTGCTCCCTATGAAGGCCTCACTGAGCCATCGGATTTCATCAAAAATATCTTAATTTGTGTTCTGAAGATCAACGAAGGTCTTACGGGTCTATGAGGGTGAGTAATTAATGACAGAATTTTCATTTTTGGGTGAACTAACCCTTTAAGAGCAAAAATCACTAAAGTAGATCACTGCTATAGAGACGTTTGTCTTGAGTGACGACATAAAGAGAGTCAGACTGAAGATTATAAATGAACACTGATGTTACCTAAACCACTAAAGTGTTGTTCAATCTCAAGAATAGTAGATCCTTCTCTTATGCCATAAGAACCCAGTGTTTGATCATCCTCCAGTCTCTTGTCTGAGGAGAGCAGGCTGTGTATGTCACCTATGGAAAACAAGAAGTACGTAAGAATCAGCAAACATCATTTCATCATTAAGAAGAGTTTCCTGTAGGATAATTAGTGATGCGAAAACTTGAGAAAAAAAATGAGATTCAGGCTGTGATAACGTTGATGAAAAATTATTTATTCATTACAATTAAATTTAGCCTCACACGCAAACTTTAATCGATAATGAAAACATTTAATAAAACCAAAAGGTAAAATAACCATCATAAAGGAGTAGTCAATAGTTAATAATAAATTTAGAGTATTGTATCTAATAGATGAAGATCAAAAAGAATTAAAACATTTGCAGATAAGAGACAAGAAACAGAAGCCAAGGAGAGCAAAGGAGGGAAAAAGCAAAATTATCAACAACTCAGTCCATATTATACCATAAGCATACAGGGAGATTCCCAACCCACTCAAACTGATGTTTTTGTTAAAATAAAAGGTTAAATAATTTCACCCATTACGTCATCCACTGGTCCAGTGTCAAAAATAGTTGTTTTAACCCTTAGGGAATTTTGCAAATCTTGCACTGTTAAATGCAATGATAACAGACATATTTTGATCAGATTCAAATCTGAAACACATCACTTCTGCAGTACTTGGCAATATCTAACCACACTGAAAACACTTAAAGAACAACTGAACATAACAAGCATACATACTCTATAGTAGAATAACCAAAAAGGAGTATGATAACAAATAAATACTTGAAAATATGATGAGAATTAATATATAAAGTAGAAGTACATAAATATATAAAATCAAAAGTAAAATTGATAAATCATAAGCCACAAATGATTAACATAAATATTAATAAATGCATTCGGATCCACCAATTAGCAACATTTTTACTGTTGTCACATATCTCCAGAACATCTTCCATGTTCAAGCTCACTTTTCCTAATGTTTAAATCATTTTCACACATCATGATGTTATGTTAAATCACAGAATCACAGCTGTACAGAAACACAGAAGAGTTCGACTTACTTTGATGTTCAGGACAGAATCTTCTTCTGAACTCTTTCACAGTCATGTTCTTCAGCTCCTCCTCTGAATCCACACACACTCTCCTCTCACGTTTTCGCCGCACATCTTTTATAATAACACTGTAACTCATTTTGAACTAATTCAGAATTAATATAGTGTTTAAAACGAGTATAAACTCACTATTGCACAGTGTTTGGTTCTGCTTTCGGTCTTGTGAACTCAGTCAGTGAGAAAGAAGGAGAGACGGTTCTCTCTTCTCATGCCTTCACGTGCTTCTTCTTCTCTAAAAACTTCTGAAGTCGTGGTTGAACGAGCTCAAACTGTGTGATTGAACAGGAGCTGAATTCAGTGACCTTTGACCTGAGAGTGTTTGATTCAGAGACTCTTACTTTCGTTCCGTCGAGTCTGTGATCAAACTCTGATTCTAGTTATGGATTATTTCACCTGAACCGTGTTTGATTCCTTTGCTTTCTTCAGTTCATGATCATAAAGAGTCAAACATTTAATGATCTGTGAGTATTTCACACATTTATACACTAATTCTGTAAAACTATTCTGTCAGCACAACATAAATATACATAAGATCAATGCATTTATTTCAGGAAACTGATTTATTAATAATTAATCGAGTCTAGTTAAACTCCAGAGAATAAAACACTCATCAATCACTGCAGTGAGCTTAAAATATCACTCATTTTATTTACTTTAATGACAAAAAACACTAATTTCTGTCCATTTTAGTGTCAACACAAAGTTTCTGAGAACTTCTACACTATATATGATGTAAGTATCAATAGTGATTAATGTGTTCACTTTAAAGACCCGGATGATGCTCTGAATCAACAGAAAAACTGAAGCTTCATTCACTCGCCTGATTTAATTATGCAGATGAGGGGCGGAGCTTCAGACTCTGATGATGAATGATAAAATAACATTATAAAACTCACACACTACATGGATGAGTACATAGTACATGTATAAGTGCATGCATAGTGTCTAATCACGTACAGTAGTGTATAGTGCGTCATTTGGGACACAACTTCTGACATTTTCATCGCAAGCTAAACTTGTGCATGTTCCACTGTTAGAGCTCAGGACAGAAGAAGAGAAATGTCCATCATACAGCGTGTGTCTCATGTGATTCATCAGTCAGAGAAAGATCAACAATAACACAATTATGAAGCAACAAAAAATAAACAAAACAATGTTTGACCAACTTTCTGTAAATCACAGTACAGTAAAGATATGATGATAACGGCCTGAATCTGAGGTGTTGTGCTGATGTTTTGAGAACATTATTGAACAACAAAACCTCATTTATAACCGTGTGAACACACAAAACATGCCCTGAAAGAGGTGAAGGTCACTTCCTAAGCTAAAGATGGGATTTATAAAAACAGACTGAACACAAACTCTGACACACGCCAATGAACTCTTTTACTAGAGTGAGAAATGAAGTAAACAGAACGACTGTAATCTCTGTTTTCATTTTGATACACATTTACATTAATATTCCACTTTCATTAATGCCAATAAGCACTGAAATTACATAAAGTCATCACGCAGAAGTTAAACAAAAATGATATGAATTTAGACAGTGTGACGCACAGTTTTAATGACAGCTATAGTGATAGGAGCACAATAATTCCTTTCTGAACTAACATAAACATGTTAAGACAAGCTAGAAGAACGCTGATCAGTGATGCACACTGCTGGATTCGGTGATTAAACAGTTCATCGTCCAGTTTGAAGGTTCAATGATAATATCTGACTGTGTTGATGTCATGTGATATTCAAACAATTATGAAAAAAATATGATAAAACTTGAAGAAAAGGGTGAGATTTGCACGTTTCCTTTTTAATATACTTTGTCAGAGACACAATTGTATTTACACTATAATAAATAATCAGCCAATCTGTTTCCACTAAAAACATCAAAGATGTGTTCACCTTATCAGCGAAACTGCATACCATTGATTTGCTTAAAACAATTAAAATACTATTTGGCCAGTGAAAATGAATCAACTCTATTCTAAAAACTATCTGAGAAGTATTTTGATATATTTATTCTAAAACATAAGGATATTGGATGATTTTATCATTGTATGTCACAAAAGGCATTTATAGTCTTATCTAATGTTTCCCAACCCTTTGACGGTGTTAATGGTGTCACATGGATAGGAATATGCATAGAAATGATATGCAGATGAGGTTATGCATAGTAAATCTAGGTGTTGTAGCTCCATATATGGTGATTTCAGGGAGGAGACGCACAAACACACAATCTTCCTCTGACTGGGATTTATAAAGGGATTTTTAGGCAGGTTCTGGCATATAGTTTTATAAATCTCATGTACACTTTTAGTATGAAATCTACGGAAAGTTTTAAAAATGAGGCCCCAGATCACTTTGAAAATGTTCTATTAACGTTTCTGGAAGAACGTTTGTTCATAACGTTGAGAGAATCTTGCCACAGCATTCTCTGTTATCTGGATAGTTAGTAAAAACTTTGATTATATAACTGACTTGTGTTGTGTTCCTCTGTGGTTTTATCATTTAACAGCTATAAAAAAGGACATAAAATAATACAATTTAGCACTTCCAGAGAGAAAACAAGCATTTAAAACTATAAATGGATCCTTCATACACACTTCATCAACTACAGTCTCACATAATCATCATAAATATATTGATATTGTGATCTGATCAGTGTGATATAGTTCAGATTCACTATATTATTCTCTTCTGATTTCAGCTTCTCACAGTAAAGTGTTTCATGACACACTGAATTTATCACAAATGTTATTGATGTGGATCATCAGTTCATGTTATTATAAAGAAACACAATGTTTGTCTTCATAATCTTTCATCATAACTTGCTTCAGAAACACTTTTCTTCTCAGTCTGTGAACTGTGTTGTGTTAAAATGATCAGTAACACTTTATTCTGATGATCCACTTCAGACATTTTACTGACTGTGAGTAAATTCATAACCACATGTCAACTAACTCTATAGTCTACTGATACTGTAATGAGAGTTAGTTTATGTTCCTGTAGTAAAGTTACTCATATATTCTCTGTGAACTTTATGGAGCTTCATTAAAGGTTTAATATTGAGTTTCTCCTGCAGTTCAGATCAAGTGTTTCTGGTTCAGTGTGATCATTATCAAACACTTCACTGTGAGACATCTGAACACAATATATGTGAACATTTCAGTGAGATCAGAGCACAGTATCTTTATATTTATAATATATTTTTATATTTACTGAATTATGCAACTCCTTGAAATGGATTCTGTCTGCTGCATATCAGCCACTTTTTCCATAGATCCAGTCCTGGGAACTCCATCCTCATAACCAAAACGAATGCAGTAAAATACTGTCAAACAGAACAACGAAAGGTCCGTCAGAAACTCAATGATTTCATGTCTTGAAACTGTCAATCTGTACCTTTAACTGTGATTGCATGAAGGATCAATAATTCAAGATGTGTTACACTCATCATAATACAGTTTATATTAATATTATGTAGGAGATCTGTGGGATAATTGATCATTTCTGTCAGTTTTTGTATGAACATGTTTTACACTATATGTGTTCATCAGAAAGATCAACAATAACACGATTATGAAGATTAAAACTCAGTGAAAATGAACAACATTCTATAAATTGTATGAAATCATGTACAGTAAAGAATATGATAATAACAGATTGATTTTGAGAAACAGGTTCAATCTTCCCAGATAACACAGAAATGTTATAAGAACGCTTTATTAACGTTCCCATTAGGTTATGAAAACATTATTTCTGAACTGTTTCTTGTTTATGTGAAGATTAGCAAAACATTAAGAGAATATTTCATATTATCATTTTACAAACATCATGTTACTTTTGAATGTTCTGAAATAAATAACAAGTAACATTTAAAAAGCGTTACATGAACGTCCTAAAACGTTTCAGAAAACCCTTTCCATGATGTATAAATAATGTTTTTGTGCTGATGCTTTGAGAACATTATTAAAGCCCAGATCACTTTGAACAAACGTTCTGTTAATGTTACTGGAAGAACGTTGAGAGAACGTTCCCCATCATCTGGTTAGTTAAAACTTTGATCATATAGCTGACACGTCTGCTGTTCCTCTGTGGTTTTATTGTGTAACAGATATAAAAAATAAGACATAAATAATACAACATACACTCTAAAAAACGCTGGGTTAAAACAACCCAAGTTGGGTTGAAAATGGAACAAACCCAGCGATTGGGTTAAATGTTTGCCCAACCTGCTGGGTAGTTTTATTTAAACCAACTATTGTTTAAAAATTGCTATATGGCTAGCTTAAAATGAACCCAAAATAGTTGGGAAATTAAAAACCAGATGCAATTAGAGGCAACAATAATAGACAAAAGGTGAATGTTTATTAATAAGCTTTAATATTTTATTAATATAAATTTAATAGTTTATTAATATAAATTATTAATAAGCAATTTAATAAATGTTTATTGTTTAATAATTATTCATTGAACCTTAATAAATGTTCATTTCCAACATACTTTGGGTTCATTTTAATTAAGCAATACAGTAATTTTTAAACAATAGTTGGTTTAAATAAAACTACCCAGCAGGTTGGGCAAACATTTAACCCAACCGCTGGGTTAAAACAACCCAATTGCTGGGTTTGTTCATTTTCAACCCAACTTGGGTTGTTTTTAACCCAACATTTTTTAGAGTGTACACAGAATTTCAGTGTAAGAGCAGAATTCAAGTAATACTAATATAAATCACTGCTATAGAGAAGTTTGTCTTGAGTGACGACATGAAGCGTCAGACTGAAGATTATAAATGAACTGATGTTACCTGGACCTTCTTCAATCTCAAGGATAGTAGATCCTTCTCTTATGCCATAAGAACCCAGTGTTTGATCATCCTCCAGTTCCTTGTCTGAGAAGAGCAGTCTGTTTCTGTCACCTATGAAAAAACAAGAAGTACGTAAGAATCAGCAAACATCATTTCATCATTAGGAGGACTTTCCATGATTCATGAAACGCATGAACAGAGTCATGTTTTAGTTCATAATCACCTCGTGTTTGCTCATCCTCCGGTTGCTTGTGTGTGTAGAATAGACAGCATCTACTCCCTGTGGAAAACAACAGCAAACATCAATGGAGAAGACACGTTTAAGAGGAGTTTCCTGTAGGATAATTAGCAACATTTGTACTGTTGTCACATATCTCCACATTCAAGCTCATGAAATTCATGAATGTAAAGTTTATAACTGCGCCCTATGAAAACAACAACAAACTAATTAACAACATTTTTACTACAAATATAACGGTTAAAATATGGTTACTGTAGTAAATGATGGTTAACTTTTGTGAGGGTCAATCAGACAGATTAGTCAGATATTCTAGAAGTTCAGGGTCTTTCACTTCATCAGATCTTCAAACGTTCATGCACTTTTCCTAATGTTTAAATCATTTTCACATATCATGATGTTATGTTTAAATCACAGAATCACACATGTACAGAAACACAGAAGAGTTCGACTTACTTTTATCTTCAGGAGGACAGACTCTTCTTCTGAACTCTTTCACAGTCATGTTCTTCAGCTCCTCCTCTGAATCCACATACACTCTTCTCTCCTTTCCATCTTCAGTTTTTATAATAACACTGCAGCTCATTTTGATCTAATTCAGGATTAATTTAGTGTTTAAAACGAGTATAAACTCAATATTGCGCAGTGTTTCGTTTTGCTTTCTGATCCTGAAACACTTCAGACACTGTGTTCAGGTGAGAGTCCGTCCAGAGGCTGCACGAGTCATCGAGTCGGTCTCATTTCAGAAAAGTAGGTAATAAAATTAGCTGTTATTCCTCGCGAGGTGTAAAATACTGTCATTTCTTTATTAGTTTGCAATCTAATTTCCTTAAATGAGACCGATTCGTATGCAGCTTTAAAGCGCGACCTCAGGACGGACTCTGCCCCCGAATGGACTTCTTTTTATAGGTAACAGCCACTAGATGGCGCTCCAGTAGCGCGGCCGCCATTATGGGGTGAAAATACTAACTGGACCATAGAATCCTTCACATCTTACTTAATTTCACTGCCAAATCAGAAGCGCAATAGAACATTTTCAAATTAAGTCATCAGTAAATTGTATGATCCTACAGTAAATGTTCTATTGTCTTATATATGTTTTATTTTACCAGTTGTGGAATCCATTCATCCATCTGAGGTAACGTAGTTAGCCTACTTTATTGAGTATTTCCATTTTATGCAACTTTACACATTTATTAATAGTAAATTAATAATTAATACATTTAAGATCATCATGTTTGCAGCGAACAATATATTTTACACCTAGTGAGTAATAGCAAAGTCCCTTTAAGACAAGTCATTTCACTCGGCGGCCATCTTTGAAACGCCTCTCGGGCATCCTCGGCATCATGCAATCTCTTTGAATGGGGAAACATCAGATTCTCCAAAACCGTTCGCCAACCTTACGATTAAATTTCATATTTGAAATCACCAATGAAATCTAACAACAACCGACTCATACATTTAGTTTCTAAACGCTCGAATCATGACAAAAAAACTGTATTTTTTCAGGCTGGATCAAGCTAATGGGCATGCGCAGACCTAAATGCGCGTCTCTTCGGAGGCGCGCGTCTGACTGTTTCTATAGAAACCGGTGATTCTAACGGCCGCTGAAGTGACGCGATGACTTTACCAGTCGGCGATTGGCTCTTGGCTTTAGAAGGCGGGACTTATTCCGCCATATTGCGCGTCACACTTTCTCCCATTCAAAACAATACGAGTGACACGTCTTGTGTTATTCTATAGTCTTTGGTAATAGTAATAATATCTAGGTCTGAATTGAAATATATAGCTATATTGTACGTTTTAATGGATCACGCTACACACATAATGATCTTATAACACATGATGCATTGCTGTGTCTGTTATCCCATAATTCACACTTTTGGACACTTTTGCTTTAACGGACTTTAGACAACACTGCAAAATCAAGCTGTTATATTCATATATTTATTGTCCAACATTCCCAATTTTTCTGATGCATGTCCTTAATTTAATTCCATATGTTGGTATTAATTCATATAATGCTATACTAGATCTTTTAAAGAATTTTAAATCAAACTGACTGGGTTTCTGGAGAGCAAAGGTTTTGTGAAAAAAGTGGAAGACTTAAACACAAAGTGTGTCCTTAAACAAAAATGTTCAGATGTTTCAAATACATAAACACAATATATTTAACGTTAAAGACCGTCAGTATCTTATAATGTTACTACAGTAAATGAATGCGTATTAATACAAAGAGTAAACCAGGGGGGAGAGATGAAGGCGCCTCTTTGATTGTCTCGTTAAGATGACGCAGAAGTGCGTTCCAAAAGAAGACTGTTTTTGAGCCCTACACCCTTCATCCCTGCGAAGATGTCACTCTGGAGGGTAAACCCTTTGAAGGGATTAGGCCATAGGGATGAGATCTTCCGAATGAAATGCAGGGTTTATTTTTTAATCTATTTCCCGTCACTGCAAAAGGAAAGTCATGTTGAAGTGTGTTAATGTTGAACCACTGCTGTCACATGACTGTTTTAACCATATTTTTACTACTTTTCTGGACACTGAAATTGGTAATTTCGTTGCTTTCAATGGAGGATAAAAAAAAAACTTTCACTTGGATTTCATCAAAAATATCTTAATTTGTGTTCCAAAGATGAAGGAAGGTCTTACGGGTGTGAAACGGCATGAGGGTGAGTAATTAATAACAGAAATTTACATTTTATTTGACTACCCCTATAAAGCAAATGGAAGTTATCAAACAGTTTAAATCAATTATTTTTTTGTGAAAAATTCACAAAAAAAAAAAACAAAAACAACGATGTACAAGTGATTTAATAAATTTAAGTAAAAAAAAATGTATTTATTTATTATGTACAATATTTACATCTGAATGCACAGAGATAGGGTACAACAGGGCTAAAAGCACAGCTTACGATAAAATGTGCTTTTGTGATTGTAGAAGAATAAATATATTCAGTACTGAACATTTATGAAGCAACAGATTTTGTGTGAAAATAAATCATAAAAGTGGTTCATTTTGTTTAAAACACTTTGGCCTTTTGCCCCACAGACACAGTATTGATTCATACTTCAGCTAAAATAATGTTTTCAAGTTAATACTTGTTCAAAACAATCACTTTAGCACGATAACACTTTATTTTAGGCTCCAATTCTCTTAATATTTGTTTATTAGCGTGCATATTACTAGTATATCGGTTGTTTATTAACACCTATAAAGCACATATTAATGCCTTATTCTGCATGACCTTATTCTACATCCCATAATCATATTCAATACCTAAATTATTAATAAGCAGTAAATTAGTAGTTTATTAAGGCAAAAGCGTGTTCCCCATACTAAAGTGTTACCGTTTATTTTGATAAATAAAGAATTAGTTTTTCAATACTGTCATTAAAATATGCTAATATTTTGACACTGAACTATTTAAAACAGGAAAATGCTTTAAACTTTCTCTTTCTCTTTCTCTTTGGTTTGCTTCTCATGTTCAAGCGTAGTTCTTCCATCGATTCAGTCTTGTGAATTCTGTCTTTACACCCGTCTACAGAAGAAGAAGATGATGATGAAGATCAGTTTTAAGACACACAGAGATATAAATCACGTCAAACACTGCTGTTATACACACCTCCACGTCGGGATCCCTCGACAATAGTATCTCCGTTTTTAACACCATAAAATCCAAGCGTACGATCATTCTGCATTTGACCGCCATTGAAGAGAAGAACACACTGAGCGACTGTGACAGAAAACAGCAACATCAAACATCATATAATACTTTACACAATTAACCCAAGATTTCCTCATGAAGATGGCTTTGGGAAATGATTTATTTGCAACTTTCTTAGTCTCAAGCCTCTCACCTGAGAAGAGATGCATCTGAGTGATTCTATAATTGGAGATGCATTTTGCATTTCAAAAAGTTAAGGAAAAAAATGTTCACTAAAAGAAATTCCTTCCAGTGTTTTATTGAAATATACGGAAGAGGATTAGGGCCAAGCAATAATAAAAAAATAAAACCATCTCGAGATTAAAGTTATTAAATTTCAAGAAAAAACTCATTAAATTTCGAGAAAAAAGTCGAAATAAAATGTTGAGAATAAACTAGTTAAATTACGAGAAAAAACTTGTTAAATTTCGAGAAAAAACTTGTTAAATTTCGAGAAAAAAGTCTAAATAAAATGTTGAGAATAAATTCGTTAAATTACGAGAAAAAACTTGTTAAATTTCGAGAAAAAAGTCTAAATAAAATGTTGAGAATAAATTCGTTAAATTACAAGAAAAAACTTGTTAAATTTCGAGAAAAAAGTCTAAATAAAATGTTGAGAATAAATTCGTTAAATTACGAGAAAAAACGTGTTAAATTACGAGAAAAAACTCGTTAAATTACGAGAAAAAAAGTCGAGATAAAATGTTGAGAATAAATTCGTTAAATTACGAATTTGTTCTCATAATTTAACAACTTTTTTCTCGTAATTTAATGACTTTATTCTCAACATTTTATTTCGACTTTTTTCTGGAAATTTAACGACATTTTTCTCGTAATTTAATGACTTTATTCTCAACATTTTATTTCGACTTTTTTCTGGAAATTTAACGACATTTTTCTCGTAATTTAATGAGTTTATTCTCAACATTTTATTTCAACTTTTTTTTTAAATTTAATGACTTTTTTTCTCATAATTTAACTAATTTGTTCTCAACATTTTATCTCGACTTTTTTCTTGTAAATTTAAGAAGTTTTTTCTCAAAATTTAACTACTTTAATCTCGAGATGGTTTTATTTTTTTTATTATTGCTTGGCCCTAATCCTCTTCCGTAGGGAAATCATATTCAGTTTTAATAATTTTTTAATAGTGTTGTTTTTTCAACTCTGTTACAGTCAAAGATTTATAGACACATTTTTCAGATACAAGTCACTTTTTACAGATATTTTCTTGCATATGCATGGGTTTTGATTGCATAGTTGATGTAACGGTAGAGGTTGCATCTTGTGCATCATCGTATACACTTCCACCAAGTGGCATGTTGATTTGTATGTCGTATGTCGATTTTCCCCCTCAAAACCAAGATGGTTGATGTCCAGTCAGAAATGCCAAGCTGCTCTAGAACATCCACCCATATTCTGGAGCATTGGCATTTCTAACTGGACATCAACCATCTTTTGTAGCTTGATGGTACAAAAAAAAAAAATTGTAGCATCAAGCAAAATCAAACGAGTCGTATGACAGTATTGATTTAAGATTGGGAGGATATTCTGATTTCAGTGGACATCATGCATCAATTTCAGCTAAATCCAGTGAGTGTTGTTTTTGAAAAAGACTTCATCTGCAGTGACGTTTTTGACTGTAAATGAATGTATCTGTGTTATCTCTCTGGAGCGAGAGAGCATCTTCATCATAATCTGAGCTGAACTTTGACAGGCTGTAAAGATCTCTGATGGATTCACGCCCTCGTGATATCAAAGACACGCAAAGTTCAACTTTGGATATATTTTCACATAATTTTAGATCATTTTTTTGATTGGTTTGTTAAATGCACACAATGTTATTAAACAGTATCTCTTCAGTTAAAACCATAAACGCATACAGTCCTCTCAAGTGGACATCCGAAAATCTCTAGACTATGTTCTCATTTTGAAAGATGTTATGGTAACACTTTACTTAAAGCCCTTGTGTATAATGCATTATATAAGTATATTTATAATGCAGTAATTATGATTTGTAATGCATTGTATGATCTCATTAATAATTGTGAACACAATTATAATACATTATAATACTCATCTATTCATTGAACACACCTTTAGAAATTATAATACATTAAAACACATCATAAAAAACAATTTCAGAATCTGTGAATCTATATTAACTTTGCTTACAGTTATTTATGAAAAGATATAATGCATTATAATGTACATTATGAAGGGCTTTAAGTAAAGTGTTAGATTCTTTATATATTATATTTGAGTTAACATTTTAAGACAGCACAAACACTCACTTTAAGTAATTTTTTTTTTTTTTTTACAAAAAAAAATCATATTGAGTTATCATAACTGATGTGATGTTAAAGCAAACTGGAATGGATTAATTTACTTGTACAAAAACTGTTTATCTATTGAAATGACAAAGGGAAAATTTGACAAAATAAAAATATTCACTTGCAGGTATGATTTAATAACTGTAAAATAAAGGGCTAAGCACAATATTTGCATGTGAATGTACAGAAACATACAGGAAATGCACAGAATGTCAAAACCAAACCCTTTTAACTTTATAAAAATTCATGATAAATTATTTTTGGGAACCATTTTACATTAAGATGACTTCAGAAGAGAATATATGATAGTGAATGTTGATGGTAGTCAAATGTAAAGATATAACACTTTAACTGATGACATATATTCCTGTGGATCATATGAAGATGTGGTGTTCAATCTGCTGCATCAGAGCCAAATGTTCAATAGACTGAGTCCTGGACATTTCTGTATCTTCATCATCGTCATCTTCAAAGGTAAGTGTTTCTGTGAGAGATGATGCGAAACACAAAACAGAAGTTTCCTCAGATCTCGGTACCTTTAAAGCTGCTGTCCGTAACTTTTTTGTGTTCAAAATTTACAAAAATTATACAAAAAATTTACATTTTAACAGACTTCAGACTCGGACTCGGACTCGACCTGAAATGACTTCAGATTTGACTCGACTCGGCACAAAAGACTCGGAATATTTTTAAAACGACTCAAGTCTTTTACCCTTAACTACTGATATAATTTAATTTGTGTTTCATGTTTTGATTAGATGAGTGACGGTTTCAAGAAACATTTTAGCAATTCAGGAAAAAAATTTAATATTTTGATATTATATATTTTTGGCTTCCATATTAAAGTGGCATAAGTTTAACATGACAAATGTCACTTCTCCACACTGCATTTAGCTTGTTGAAGATTCGAATCAATTGAATCATTTGTTTCGTGAAATGATTCACTGTTTCGAAACGCCACACTCTGGCGACCCCTGCTGGTCAGAACGGTGTAAATACAAGCCAAAACATGCATGAAATCACCTTTTACAAACCTACTGCTAATTATCTATTGAAGGTGTGATCAATTTAATGCAATTAACAAATCAAACAACACCATTGAATATGAGGGCTCTTTATAATATGTGTTATTTTATTAAATTAAGTGTTTTCGCCCAAGTGTAAATCGCCCATCACTAGATATTGTTAAAAAAAGATGAACAAAGTTCTTATGGGTGTGGAACGACATGAGGGGGACTAATTAATAACAGTAATTAATAATTTTCATTTTTTAAATCATTTCAAATACCGCACATATACTCTTCATGGGAGCGATGTTTTATCACATCCTTGTGTTTAATGCATTAAAACCTCTGGACATTCGCTCCTTTTTGTAGAGAAGAGGAGATAGACGATGTACAGAACCGTCTAAAAGTGCATCTATGAACAGCAACAAATGAGTTAATTGGCTCATGTGGGACCGATGTACATATTAGCATGACTGAGGTAATTTAAATGGAGAGATGAACGATAGAACATAATAATGTCTGAACTGTATCTGTACTTGATATGAACATCAGTGATGTGGATCATTTACTGTAGGCTAGATGGTGAAGGACTCTTAACATGAAGAAACTGATCAAAATAAACAAAGATTGTGTTTCTTTGATGAATTCAGTGACTTGATTCACAATCTCAGGTATAAAAAAGGTACAAAAGCTGTCACTGGGGCAGTAACCTCTCAAAAGGAACCTTATTTACCCCTCTACAGTGCATACTTATTAGCAAAGGTACATTAGGTACCTAATACTGGTACATATTTATACCATATTGAGAGCTTTTGTACCTTTTTTCCTGAGAGTTACAGTATACAGTAACTCTATTTATATGTGTTCTTCAATCCAGATGTGGATGAGACAGTGTTTCTTATCAGCAATATAAGCCCCTGGCATGATTAAGGGGTATGAGGAATAGCATTAGCTTAACTGGGCCTAACTTCGCTCCGATACCAATGCAAGCAAATGATACCAAAGCTCTGAAGGCAAAAAAGTGTTTATTTACAGTAATAAAGTGGGAAATCACATACAACAAATCAACTCACAGTAATATTTACATAAAAAGAACCAAAAAACAAAAGAAAACAGGAAGTAAACTCAGACAGGGAAAAGTAGGGAACTGGGCGGCGATCAAATATGAAATGACAAGGTATCTCTCTCCATTATGTTGGCATCTTCCTTTTATAGATCCCGGGATCCTCCGATTGGAACTACACTGAGATGACGTCATCGCCTCCAATGATGATTGGCAGGGAGCAGAACCAATAACGCAGAGCTAAGAAACTGAAGGTAAAAGCGAACAAGAAAGGGCAGGGAAAAGAAAAAACAACCAGCAACGTAAAATGGCACCAGCCGTTAAATATATTCAACTATTGACTGAATGTCTAGTGAGTGTAACACATCTACATGTGGAAAGATAATCTTTCCATGGAATCAGATCTGGGAAATCCTTCATTAGGGTCTATGAGAGAGAGAGAGAGAAAGATCAAGACATCAAGTCATGAATGTTGATGTAAAATAAATGTCATTATTCTTCATACACATGGATCTGTGTCAGTGTGAACAGTAAGTAAAATGTAATTTCTTTGACATGCACAGGAAGTAAAAGATGTGATTCTTAATCTTTAGCTAATGATAAAAACACCAGATCTGCTTTGAAAACAGTGAGCAGTGATTTAATGTCTCAATGAAGTTTCAGCATGTGAAAGCATAAATCATACCTGTTCCTCCTCCTCCACCGGACATTATCATCACAAAAGTGAGAAAAGATAAATGTTCAATATTATAAAAGCCAAGTGTTTTGTCATCCTCTAATTGTTTACTCCCCAGCATCACCCGTAATCTATCTGGTCCTATAAAAAAAAATAATAATAAAATTAAAATAAAAAATAAATAAATAAAGTAGTAGTAGTAATAATAATAATAATAATAATAAATAAATAAATAAATAAAGGTGTCAAATCACAAATGTCACAAACAGAAAATGTTGCCATCTGAATATCAGACAAATAATAAGATTAGCAGGTTTTACAAATTAGTCAAAATATGTCACATATCCCAATGACATAAAGTCATATATTTTTGACAATGAGAATAAATAACATAACCACATGTTGGATGAGTACGAATGGCTGGACACACAATATTTTTAGGGCATGCAAAAGTAATAGTTTCACAATCCCTCAACAGATCCAGCTAATTGCTGCAGCAGAAGTAATTGTCACATCTATTAGATCGAGGACGTGGACCTTTCCACTCTCTCCCACACTGCCAGCAGAACTCAAAGGTTTTGCCCTCATTTTTAGAGCAGATGGCAACATAAATAAATATCCGCTCTGGGAGTTGAAGAAATGAATTTGCGCTTTATCTCAAGAATGGTGGTATTATTAAATTGTTCACTTGACTCCGCAACAACGATCGCTTTTTCCTCTTTTGAACCAAACTGAATCAAAACCTGAAAGACCATTCTGATGCGCCTCTTCTTACAATTCTCATGTGTCAATAAACAGATGTTTCCTCTTTATGCTCTGGTGAACTGAAATATAAACGCAACATGATGTTAGTGCTTTCACTTTTACTGTCACAAAAAACCTTTCTTTTAAAGCACAATAAATGTGACTTTGTATGCGTGAATGTTCTGGGATTTGTTCTTGTTACATTATGAGTTTACCTTCAGTAAAAAGTATGAGATGAAGTTTGTCCTGTTTAGCCAGTTTATATCTATCATAACATTTACTTACTAGAGTAGTTTCTTTACGTAACACTGCTTTTGTTCTAGACATCTACAGCCTTTTGTGCTGCCAGTAATTCCTCTAAACTGTTAAATGTGCAATAGGTGATTCTCTACAGAAACATTTTTTGTTGTGCTGGTTGAACATCTCCTGATAGCAATCACTATGTTAAGCAGTCTAAATGTATTTTTATTAAATATATATATATATATATCTCGTCTGTGGAAGGAGAAGGACCAGGGGCAGTTCTAGGGTCATTGGATAGTTATGGCTTTAGTCCAAACTAAAATTGCATAATTAGTATTTTTATTTTAATGAATGAATTAATTTAATATTAAAAGCGATTTAAGGGAATAAAGAAAAAGAAAGGTCTTATAAACTATTTGCAAATTATACTTTATTTTAAAGTATATGTCAAAAACACAAAATGTTTTTGTGTCTTCAAATTCAGTAAACACAATATTTTCAATTCAAAATGGCAAGATTTAATTAAAAAAGGCTCTTTAACCAGTGCACATAGATAAGGGCGTATTTACATAATTCACCCTCATGATCCTTGATATTTAGCCTGAAAATGAATAAATTACTTGCTTCATTTATACATTATTCATATTTCTTTATTTTAGAACATTGTGCAGCTCAGCAGTGGATTATGAAAGACACATTTCTGTCAAGTATCATGTTTTAAATCTTGTTTAATAATATGTCAAACACTTGTTCTTGTGGCGTGTCAATTAAATGCAATAAAGCAAACACTTCATGACAACAACTCATGTTTGGCAAACAAGCTTTAAAGAATTATTGGAAGCACAATTATGAACAAAGATCAAAGTTTCTATTATCAAGAACAAAATAAATAAGGATCTAAGGAGTTTAAGAAAAGTGCAAAAGGAAAGATATTAATGAATTAACAGAAAATTGGGGCCATGAATGTTTGTGTGACACAATTACAAACACATCCTGTAAAGCTGATGTACTGTACATGTGTTTTCAAATGAACTTACAGCTAATTTGAGCACTGGATAAAAAAAATATTAATGTCAAAGGAAAATATACAGAGAGCTAGAAATTAAAGGTTTAAAAAGATCATTTAAATCTGTACAATAAAATGTATTCATTTATGATAGTATTGAACTACTGATTGTTTTTTCTCCTAACTGGAATTGAAGTCTGTCGTGGAGCCACACCAGCTGAACAGGCTGATCGAAAGTGCTTGTCTTCCCACAGTCACGTGTGAGCTTGAGACAGACAAAACAAAAGAGTTTATAACATCCAGAGCAGCAAGTGACTTTAGTATACTCTGTGTCCTTAATAACCAGAAAACCACATGTTGGATGAGTACGAATGGCTGGACACACAATATTTTTAGGGCATGCAAAAGTAATAGTTTCACAATCCCTCAACAGATCCAGCTAATTGCTGCAGCAGAAGTAATTGTCACATCTATTAGATCGAGGACGTGGACCTTTCCATTCTCTCCCACACTGCCAGCAGAACTCAAAGGTTTTGCCCTCATTTTTAGAGCAGATGGCACATTCAACGCTGAGATTATATGGATCTCATCTCTCAATGAAAGAGTTGCAGCCAGGACACTGGAAAAGATAAAAAACATTGGTTAAGCTAATGCACACAAAAGGTCTCTTGATAATTATGTTGCCAACAACCCGAAGCTTACCTTTCTGATGTCTAGTAACTTCTGTGAAGCAGCTTTCGCCAGAGCTTTCTCAAAGTATTGTCGCTCGTCAAGTGTCAGTTTGGCTAATTTACGCACTTCAGTGTAAGACCATTGTTTATAACATATGGGACATCTCAGCTCGGCTTTACCCTAAAAATTTGAAATAAAACAGGAATTTAGATGATAGAGCAGATTAGTACAGTCACATTCATAAGTGTTTTTAGGTAAGTTTATTCATGCATGAGCAAACAACACACAATCTGACAGGGTGAGGAGTCAAAATGTGTTACATGGTCTTAATAAAATTAAATATTCATATCAAATAATACTCTTACCTCACTCAGCTGTATTTTGCAGACATTTGTGAGTGTCTGTGGATTAGTGACGTGACCGCAGGATAATTCAGCTCTGAAAACATCTGGATCATTATCCCGTAGATCTGAAGGGGAGATGACAGTCCTAAGAAAAATCAGTTCTAGACACCTGATGAATTTACATATCAAGATGAGGTCGCATAAAGTCATTGTAAAAGTACATAAACATATCACATTAGCAGGAATTTAAATAGGAATCTATTTAAGTGTAACAGACATTTTGTGAAATATTAAGCAGAATTCTGGCATTTATGAGTTGGGTCAAATTCTGGTCATAAGATAATGAACAGGTATAATAACACATTCGAATGTAATGTTATTGCTAATATGTTTCATAATTTAACATCAAATTGCTCAACAATATTGTTTGTTCTATGGTGAAATTTGGTAGTAATAGGATAAAATATATGCCTTATTCCTTTAAATACCTAAAACAAACTCACCGAAATCACTGCGCTTCCTCACGAGCTTAATGCCGAAACTGATGTCAGAGCTCTCGTATCGTTTCTTAATATTTGACATTTCCAAAATCTCCCAAACTGCAGTGTTTTGCTTCACACTTCTGTTCCACTGCGACTCTTTAGTAAGATACTTTCTTTTTACACTCTTCAAAGTGGACTTACCCATAATCACGTGACTGGTCTGGAAGAACAGCTTTCAGTGCAGTGGGCGTGTGTGTGTCTTCACCACTGGATAAATCAACCCTGGAGAATAATTGAATAAAAAAACAAAACAGGATAGGACCTAAAATGCCTCTTTCTCAAGATGTAATATCAGTCTCTGGTGTCTCCAGAATGTGTCTGTGAAGTTTCAGCTCAAAATCCCCCACAGATCATTTATTATAGCTTGTCAAATTTGCCCCTATTTGGGTGTGAGCAAAAACACGTGTGTTTGTGTGTGTCCCTTTAAATGCAAATGAGCTGCTGCTCCCGCTTTCCAGAAGAGGGCGGAGCTTTAACAGCTCAACAACAACAAAGCTGGAGAATCTCACGCAGCCAAAATGAGGAAAGTGTTCAGCCTTACATTGTTCAAACCGGAGTCGACACTGATGGAGAGACTCAGGAAGAAGTTACAACTTTTAGACGTTTCTGAATGGTTAGTGGATAAATTGATGTAGTTGCTGTGGAGTTGATTCAACTCATCCACTAGCATGTGCCGTCATGTTCATCTTTTGTGTTGAATTGACCCTCGTTTGTGAAGCAGTCCGGCGTAAAATGACGGCATGACAACAACACTCTACTACAACAACTCTTCCTCTGCTCTTCCTCATCAACCACCTCATCTCTGTTTGAAACCTGCGATTGCAGTCATGTGGAATGTCGCTCTGCAAAATGTTAAGTTTATTTATTTCAGCTGCTGTGAGAAAAGGCTATAAATGATCTGCTACCAGCAGTATCCTCACATGATATATCTAGCTGGGACTCCTTCTTTCTGTTTACAGACGTGACGTAGTGACACACAGACGAACTGCTGCATGCTCAAATTTCCCGCTGAAACCCTCCAATACCTCTCTTATTTTAAAACATTATTACAAGCTGACCATTGCGAATCAAACTAAGATAAGGAGATAGTTTTGAACACTGGCTGGATATTGCTCAGAAATTAAAAGCTGAAAACTAAAAGCTAAATGTTGATTATTGGCTGTTTCATGCAGTTCAGTGTATCTCTAGTCAAATATCTACAATAATCATGAAATTGTGATTTATACAGTATCAAAATGATTTGGTCAATTAAGAAACACATTCATTATTCTGTAATTCTGTAGTAGCTGAATTTGTTCCAGAGAATAAACGCTACTAAATTGATCTGTTGTGAAGTGACACTCAGAACATTCTTGTACTAGATGATCAAATTAAACACTTTTCTTTTGTTTTTTATTGTTCTCCTAATGCTAAGTCACTTTTCATTAGTCTGTCACAAGCATGGAATTATGACATATAAATGGATTTGGTGATATGTTACATTTTTATTAAAAACTGATGCCATTGTCAAAAGGAACATGTTTATTTTTTTACAGAAATTTTATACATACAAACATCCAAAAACATTTCTGAACAATGACATAGATATCAATAATAAATGTACTGCAAATATGAAGGAATATGAACAGCAAATCATGTACAGATTAATTTTGTTGCTGGTGTTTTACTACTTTTTGCTAAATGGAATTGATTACCATCTTACAAAACACCAACATCAACAAGGACTTGTGCTCTCAAATATTCACTGAAGTGTTTTAATTAAAAAAAAAAAAACAACAACATCAACAACAAAAACAAGAATACTTTATTGTTGTCACTGCACATTAAACTAAAATTAAAGAAAATATGTCAAATGTACTTTTTAGCTCTTTAAGTCAACCTTGTCCTGTTTTTCAGTCAGGTTTTAGTCGAGTACACCTGGTTTCACAGACAGGGTTTAGATTAAGCCAGGATTAGAGCATTTCAGTAGCTTTTATAAATGTGTCTTAGGAAAAAACATTAGTTTGCATCTTGAGACAAAACAATGACACTGACATATTTTAAGATATGCTTTCAGTTAAAACAGCTCAAACATGCATTTGAGTCTGGGAAACCGGGAAATTGTGGTGTGGTTGACTGGAACAAACTGAGGCCAGAAGTGGAACTGGGATATTTCCACATTTGTCTCTAGCACAACATGATGAAAAAGTCGTTGACAAACATTTCTCATCGTAGTCTTTGTTAATGAAACTAACAATAGTTTCCCAATTCACTGAATTAATGCAGTGAGTCTAACAGATCTACATGCTGTAGGACAGTCTTTCCATGGATTCAGTTCTGGGAATTACTTCTTCCAGTGGAAATATGACTGTAAGAATAAATTTTGTTGAATAAAGTTTCACATCAGGAGAATCAGTCTGATTATCATCAAAATGATTTATTCTGTGTCAGTGTATGAATAATAAACAGTGAAAATGTAAAAATGTTAAATCTTAATCTTTATTTAACGATCAAACAAGATCATGTCTTCCATAAATGATTTAATGACTAAATGAAGTGCAGGTATATGAAAGTCATACCTCCTCCTGCTCCTCCACCGGGCATTCTCTGTATAATGTAAAGAACAGATAAATGTTTCATTCCATAAAACCCAAATGTTTGAACATCTTCCAGTTCATTACATCCAAAAATCATCTTAAAGTCCTCTGGAACTGATGTTTCTGAAATACAGTATGATGAATTAGTAAAATGACATATTGACACGTGAATGTTTAATTAATGATGACCTTTACAAAGACAAAAAACATTTGCTTATACTATAATATAAATATTATATTTAAAAATGGTGAATGCAGTTACAGTGACAGGGCGCCATTGTGCCAAAGTCATTCTGTAAAAAAATCTCATTTAATGAAATTTTAAAAATAATCAAAAATTATCTATAAAAAATAGTAAAGGAAACAATTTTATTTCATTGTTGTTTAACATTTTAGTGAGTTCAAAATTGTATTTTATTATATCAGTATCAGCTCACGCTCTTACATTAGGTCATTAGATTCCTGTCATAGTTTTCTTTTAACAAATAATAATTTGCTATCATGCTCATTTGATTCATAGTTCACTCATGTATCATATCTGACAACGTTTTAACATTTAAATACACGTATCAAATATTATAAATGTGAAGGATGAAGTGTAGCTTACTCTTGAGTTGATAAAATTCCTTTCGAGTTCACACTCATTTGTCATCATAATACAAGGTTTAAAACATTTAAATAGACATGTCAAATAGTAGAAAAAGTGAATAATGTAGTATTTTCAAGAATTTTAGTTGATAGTAGACTATTGACTGATTTTAGAGGTTCATATATGCTATGATTTCAACCTGATCAGCTCCATCAAACACAAGGAGTCACTGAATATGTCCCCTATTATTCAGTATCATTCGTTATTCGTTTTGTAGCAATTATCTGTGCCTTTCTCAAATACGGTATTCACAGTATGAAATTAGATGAGTAAAGAGTGCTGTCAGTCAGTTCAGTGCAAACTTCAGTGTGAAAACTCCCGTTTCAATCAATACTTCACAATGAATATTTTATTGTGTCTTCACTTGTTTATTATAATGAGAGGATTTGTGCGCATGCATTCAGTGTTTTGAGAGATACTGAGCGGATTCTCACTACCGGTAACTTAAACACATCTGATTGGCCATCATTTTCAACAGAAATCCCTGTGATTGGCTACAATACTGAACGCTTGTGTCAGTGCTGTTAAATTTATGGCATTAATATAGCATATCAGGTCACTTTAATTTACTTAAACTACATTTCTATTTTATTTAACAATACAAATTATTTGTTACACATAGTAATATAACTGGTAATCCTCCAATAAAATTGTATTAGCCTATTTTCTGACCAGGCAGCCAACACATGGCAACACATTATTTTTTTAAAGGCTTATTTTTTTCGAGTCAGGGGCGCATTAATGCACAGACATGGGCTGAAACCTGAGGTATAAGCTGTTACTGGCTGATCTAGTTCAGTTTCACATCTTCTTGCGCTTGAACACACAATTTTCTTAAAATGCCAGTCTTGGTGAGTAAACACAGATGGTTTTGTTTTAAGTGAATTTAAACTGAAAGAATTTGGGTGTGCTTCAATATTGGATCTGTGCATCAGCTCTTAAAATAACAGCAAAATGTTAATCAAACAACTAAAAAGACAAAGAGAAAATCACTCACTGCTCTTAATTGAATGACTTTTGTAGCTTTACCAAGGATTAACACTGATCTCACATACCCCTCGGTATACTTGAAGCTGTGACCTTGACTTCAGATGCTATAGAATTTAAAGCAAACCATCTCTCCTTCAGTTCTCTGATGGTGGTGTTCTCAAACTCTTCTGATGAATCTGTCACTTCTAATTGTTTTTTATTGTCAATAAACCTGATGCAGACCCGATACACTGTATCTAATTGAGCAAGTGAGAGAAAAAAGTCAAAAACAAACAAACAACATCAGTTTCAGGATTTCAGTGAACTTCACATCAGGAGCATCAACGTGCTTATACAGTATTTACTTATTTTGTGTCAATGTTATAAAATATGAAATCTCTTTGGCATTCATATGTGAAATGTGTACTTTACTTTATCAATAATGATAAAATCAGGATTGAATTTAAAACATAAGCAATGATTTACCCCTGGTTTTACAGACGAGGATTAATCTAGTCCCAGACTTTATCTAAACTCATGTAAAAAATTTGAAAAGTGTAATTATATAAAAGTTGTACCTTCTCTTTCTCCTCCTCCAGGCATTCTCATCACAACTAACAGAACAGATAAATGTGTAACTTTATAAAACCGAAGTGTTTGATCGTCCTCCTGTTTCCAAATATCATCCTTAAGCGTTTTGGGTCTGAAAAAAACATACAATATGAAGAACAATTCAAATTGTGTTTTGGCCATGAATGATGAAATAGTTTAAAATTTTAAAGCAGACTGATAGAAAATGACTGCAGTTTAACTTCAGTCTCAGTCATATTGTTCTAAACCATCAAAAAAACTAATAAAGATGATAAATATTTAACCTACAAGGTGCTCCAGGAAACTTTCTTCTGAATTTCTCCTTCAGCTCTAGGATGGTGATGTTACTAAACTTCTCAAATGAATACGCCACATCTAATAGTTCATTCTTGTCATTGTAGTTGACGAGGACCTGATAAACTGTGATGTTAATGTGGGAAAAAAGTGAAACACAACAACAACAACAACAACAAAAACATCAGTTTGAGAAATTGTGAAAAAAAAAACAAAAAAAACAAAACAAGATTGTATAGATATGTGTAATAAGACTCATACTGTACCTCCTCCACCGGGCATTTTCAGCACAGCTAACAGAACTGATAAATGTTCAATTTTATAAAACCCAAGAGTTTGATCGTCTTCCAGCAGAGTATTTCCAAATATCAATTTTATGTAAAATAGGTCTAACAAAAGAAAGAAAAAAAAACATTAACATACAGTATGAAGAATAACTCGGCTGTTTAACATTCAGTTTTTAAACACACTGACATTAAATTACTGCAGTTTAACTTCAGACTTCAGTCTCAGTCATTCTGTTCTGAAATATCAACAGAAAAAGAACAATATCTACATGTTTTTTTTCTCTGAAAATAATAAATATTTAACCTACGATGTCCAAAAATCTTATCTGCGATTTCCCATCTCAGTGTCCTGATTCAGGTCTTCCCAAACTCTTCTAATGAATCCGCCACATCTAATGATATTTCATTCCTCATGTTATAGCTGATGAGGACCTGATACACCATTCTGAATCTGTTTTAGTAGAAATTTCCTTAAACAGGGAAGAAATAGGACTTTGCTGTGATCTGAAATATAAACTCAGGTGTGCAGTTTCACTTTCAGCTTAAATCTCCTCTCTGTCAAATGGGCGTGTTTAACACTGAACACAATCAGTTCTCTGCTCAGAAATCACACATGAATATATGGTCAGTGTGTGTTGAATAAGTTATACATTTATAAATGCTGTTGGTCTTCAGTAGTATAGATAGACCTGCACACTTTTACTCTTCAACTCTTGTAAATCTACTCTGAATTCACCGAGACTCTGACTGACTGACAGATGTGCTGGATTATTCCTGCTGAAATCTGATCAGATGCGACTCTATTAGTAGCTTTAGTGCCCGTTTTAACTTGAAGCAGTTGATGTTATCTTGAATCAGGTCTGTCTGGTTTCCTCACTGTCTACAGTGTTTAGTTTCTGGGTTAAAGGTTCATTTCTGAACTTTTACACACATTAATTAAATGTTTTCAATAGTGATTCAGTCAATAGATTTGCCAGACAATACATCCGCATTTATTGAAATGATCCAAAATAGACTTAAAATGCAAAAACAATCATTTTGTCCTAGAGCTAATAAGTGCTAAAATACAGTTTCAGACATTAAGAAATCATTAGATGTGCAGTTTGAATCTACAAACATTTTGGCTCACAAAAAACAAAAATGAACAAATAAGTAAAGGAGACAGCAGAGAAAAAACTTTCAGAACAAATATAATTTCCCATAAATATCTCTTATTCTAATGCAACCAGGTAATTTAATTTTAATTTTTCTTTTTCCTTACATGTTACTTATGTTATTGTTTGTTTGTTTTACATGAATTTTGTTTCAGTGATAATAATATAGCTGCAGCGTTTCAGAGCCAAACACGAAAGTACAGGAAACCCATTGAACCAACGACGTGTGTTAATGTGTTAATTTAGCTTCAGTTTCATTCTAGCTCCATATTTAATCTGACTCCAATTTCAAATAATCTACTAGTCATAATGATTTGAGAAGAATACAGAATCAATGAAATATAAAATTTTATTTGGTTAAAATTGGAGGATCAGGAGAATCACACAACTCTGCACGGGGGTTTTCTGGTTACAGCATTTGAATGTCTCTTTTGCCACTTTCCCTTAAATGCCCAGATCAAGGAAATCTTCAACTGTGTGTAATTAAAGGATCTCCTGACTCTGTTCTGAGACAGAAAATTATTCTTTATCCCTCAACAGAAGAACTGAATTCTCTGAACACATTGATGACCCTGCAGTAGGCTAAAGAAATTCACAGCAGATGAGTTTGGACTCTATAAAGTTTAATTGGATGAAGCAGGTAATCACTGACAGGTTATTAAAGAGTCTGACCTGTGCTTGAACTGAACCAATGAGGATGAAGATCAGTGTCTGGATGTCATCTAGTGGAAGAGTTTGGTACTGCGCACAACAAATCCTGAGATATCAACCTAAAAATTTGGCAAAGAACTTGTTCAGATATTTAGCTTTGATTTTCTTATAAATGTAAAATATATATTTTATATATTTTACATTTTTCATAAACTTCTATAACATTTTTAAACTTTACTTTTACACCTTTATTTTCTTCTACAATAATCTGTGGTGTTTAAAAAAATACCAAACTTAAGTCTATATATTCAAGTATTTAAGATTTTTAACAATTTAAGTTAGAAAAGTAATTTTCATATCTGTGCTCAAAAAGTGGGACAGACAATTAACAGGTAAAACAACTTTATATTTTCACAAACTTCAGTATAGAGTTGAGGAGTTCTGACATTCAACACAGAAGTGTTTTGTGTTTTGGGTCTTTGAATGGCTGTATATATGGACAAACTGACCCACAAACAGTATGAATGTCTAAAATTTCTGTATGCACATTTCAGAACACATCAGTGTGTTGAAACTGTATGCATGTTCCTGACCCTAAATGAGATAAAGTAAAAAAATTTCAAGGGAAAAAAAAAAAAAAAGTTAACTGATGTTTCTGACAACTAAAAAATCAAAACGGGTCAAAATGACCCGCAACAGCACATGAGGGTTAAAAGTTTAAAGGGTTAGCTCACCCAAAAATTTCAGAACTATGGAAACTTTTCAGGCGTGCCGAATCCTCCGACAGGTTTACTCCGTAAAGGGATTCTTTTGAGTGGACTCCTGCATGTCAGTTTGCCTTTGAAGCATTGAAAAGCACCTGTACTTTCTGCCCCTCACTTCGACAAAGCGTTCAAGTTAGAAGCTGATGCCAGTGGCACAGGTGCTGGTGCATGATGGTCAATTAAAATACGCTCAAACGGTTCTCCAAGTGCGGGATTGGTTTAAAAGGAGCGGGGGGAATAACCTGGTTAGATTTACCAGCTAACTGGCATGACATGACTAACAGAACTTGGCTACATCAGATTTCATAGATGGCCAGAAGAAATGTTTTAACAAACTATCATATGTTTTTCTGATACCATCGCCTGAAAGTTCATGTTCATGTGCAACGCTTAATACCTGCAACCACATATGGTAAACTCAAGGTTTTAATGTGAATATCCAGAACAAAGGAGGACTTGAAAATGTGATTGCTGACACTCTTTCACGTATCCATTCTTAAAAACCTTTGTGTTTTTATTTTTAAGGGTGGGGGTGTTACATCCGATGTCTTTTATCTTTTAAGTATTTGTATGTTGTTTTTTGAGTGTTTCTGTGCAGGAGAAGGGGTTTTGCACACATTGATTTATGTTGTGGCTGGCCCTAGACGCTCGTAACAAGTTCGAAGACCTTCAGTCAAATTAAGCTATTTTGATGAAATCTGAGATGGTTTTTTATCCTCCATTGACAGCAAAGCAATTATCACTGTCAAGGCCCATAAAGGTATTAAAGACATTGATCATCATGAGTCAGAGATTTAAAAAATAAATAAATTGAAGTAAATTTTACTGAAGAATAGTTTGCAGTTTCATCAGCAGAAGCCAGCTTCAAGTCTCACAAGGAGTTCATAAGACGCTCTGCGTACATTCACATTTCCACAACAATTATACTCTAACAGAGTCAACTAACTACATCATTACTTCAGGTTGGATGGTTCTGATTGGCTAAGAAAAATAGACAAGATTAGAAATTTTCCACACATGGACAGATAGTCAGAAGCATATCTCCATCTACCACGATGCTGACGCTCGCCCCTGAACTTAGGCACAGGATGTCTTGATAAGTCATGAAAAGGCATTAATTCACAGATGTCACCTGACCAAAGCATTTCTTAAGTAATATAAGTCAGATATTGAAGTGAATTGTTCTTTCTGTCGCTCTGCTGAGGAAGATTTCATTCATTGTTTTGGCAATGAATCCACACAGAGACATTTTGGTACAATTAATAAAGAGTTTGGATGGAAACTGATATTAATAATTAAACGAGTCTAGTTATAGATACGAGAATAAAACACTCATCAATCACTGCAGTGAGCTTAAAATATCACTCATTTTTATTCACTTTAATGACAAAAAAACACTCATTTCTGTCCATTTTAGTGTCAACACAAAGTTAGTGTGTTTCAATTCATGTTCTCTAATAACACAAAATATGTAGTTTAGTTGAATATTAAAGCACTTCCAGAGAGAAAACAAGCATTTAGTCACTCTAAAAACTATAAATAGTCCTTATATAAAATATATATACATATCCTTTATACACACCTTTATAAAAGAATGAATGAAATCTTTATTTCGAACTCGAAAGAAAAAAATATGTACAAATCAATAACATAAAAGAAATTAAAATTTGTGCAATTTTAATTTCTACCAAATCTTTAAACTTTAAAGTGTAATTTTAAACACAGTAAATTGGTATTCTCATGATATCCTAAACTTTGTTTACTACTTGTTAGCTCTCTTTTGTATTGTGCTTAATGTTTTTAAGGTGGTTTTGTACTAAAAAAGAAACCAATAATAAGAATCACACAATGATCATAAATATATTGATACTGTGATCTGATCAGTGTGTCAATTCACAACCACATATCAAATTATTACTAACTCTACTGATACTGTAACGAGAGTTAGTTTTTGTTCCTGTAGTAAAGTTACTCTAGTGATCAGTAGTGATGGCCGTCTGACACCGATGCTCCGACACAAGCTTCGAACTCGACTGCTTCGAAGCTTGCTTTGGTGCGGAAAAACACACGTGACCGATGACGTCCGAAGCAGCAACTGCTTCGGTTCTCTGAGTGAATCACGTGACTGGTTCAGACCAGTCGATACTGCTTCGCGTCGCGAGAGGCTTCGTGACGCGAGACTTTGCTGCGCGCGCGCTTCAGCAGCTTTTTTGGCGCGTAATATGACTATATAGACAGCCAAACTGATGCACAAGATGTGGGTTTGTTGTAGAACAACCAATCAATCAAAGTTTATTTACATCATTCACACAAACCCTAATTACACTCATACAGACATTATTGCTATTTACAATTTCGCCACTAGATGTCACTGAAACGAAGCTTTGAATGAATGAACCCATTTTCAAAACTATTGATGAAGTGGTTCAATACTGGTTCATTGCTTCATTTGGACATCACTATTTATCAGAATGTCAAAGTATTGAAATCAAGTTCTCATATATTCTCTGTGAACTTTATGGAGCTTCATTAAATGTTTAATATTGAGTTTCTCCTGCAGTTCAGATCAAGTGTTTCTGGTTCAGTGTGATCATTATCAAAGACTTTACTGTGAGACATCTGAACAGAATATATGTGAACATTTCAGTGAGATCACACTTTATCTGATCACATCACAGTATCTATATTTTTATAATATATTTTTATATTTACTGAATTATATAATGCAACACGATCCACTGGATTCCTCCTGCCGCATATCAGCCAGTTTATCCATAGACTCAGTCCTGGGAACTCCTTTATCTTCATCTGGAGGTGGACCTGATATGGACCAGAACAACAATAAACTGAATTATAATGTGATTTGAATCTGTTTTACACTCATCATAATACAGTTTATACTAATCAGGGCTTGACATTAACACCCGCCAACCCGCCAAATGCGGGTAGATTTCAGCTGTGGCGGGTAAGACAGCCACTCCCACTAGCCACTTTGGCGGGTTGAATATAATTTCAGTTTACAGCCAAATGATCGTCGAAGATCGTCGTAGCACAAAATTACAATCCAATCACACAATTCGTTATTTAGGCTACGTGCAGTTAGTGAAGGAGGGATAGGCGGAATTGCGCTGAATCACACACAACAAAAGCGCTCTCTCGCGTGCGCTCTCTCTCTCTGTCGCGCGCGCGAACAGTTCTCCTCTATGGCAAGCCAAAAGGTTCAGAATTACGCTATAGAATATACGCGTTTACTATCTAACGCCGTCAAATACTGCGTTTTAAACAGTATTTGCGCCGCAAAATACGCCGTTGTGATTACAAACGACGTAAAAAACGCGCGAAAATCCGTCAATGACGCCGTATTTAACGGCGTTTTAGTGTGCATGAAAAGCGCCGCATTTTACGCCGTCCATCTTGACATACGACGCCGTAAAAAACGCCGTTTTGGCTGCACAGAGCGCGCGTCTTTTACGGCGTTTTGCTTACAGTATAATGAGTCACGCCCATGATTTCCACAGCCAGTAGGTTTGAATGGTTTTCACCCAATCAGTGGTAACTGAGCCAGACTAGACCAATTCAGCACGGATCATTTTAGCCAAAGGAGTCCCTATGAATTGATAGGATATATTTATGTACAATAACCTATAACTATTTTCATCTCTACTAACATTAAACATATTAAAGACTGCACCTCTTTATCATACTTAAATGTATTGCTAAGATTTCATGTTCAGCATACCTGCCCCATTCTATGTGTTTAGCTTATAACCCAGATACTTTTCACGCTAGTAAAAAAACTGAACACTAGCAAGTAATATTTCCAAAACTATGGATTGTCCCTATAACAGAAGCAAGATAGTGTTTAAAAGTTGTGCAACATATATGTGGTAGTTGATAGCCTGTTAAAATGCCCGACTCCCAAACCACGATATGCACGATACGATATGCAACTTGTTTTGTATCTATTAAAATATTGTTGAATTTAGTTTTTCAGTTACATTGTCATATTAGAAAATAAACGTCATAGTAATTATTTTTATATGATAAACATATTCAAAGGCCATCGAAAGACAACATCCAGCTGATTGAGCTATAATAGGCCTATCCATTAAACTCATTTGAAATAAATCCAAAATAATAACGTTATTAAAAAAAATAAAAATAACGTTATATATGTCCATTAAGAAAACTTTCCTGGCTAGCCAAAAACAAAATTTAAAAAATAACGTTTTGGGGACCAAAAACTAACATTCTGGGAACCATAAATTAACGTGCAGGGAACCTTCTGGCAACCCAAATTTGTTAGCTGGGGAGACGGTATCATCCATCACTTGGTCAGTCGCTGGGTGAAGAGGATGACCTCTTCCAGGCTTAATAAACTTATTAAGCAAGGAGATGTGCAGCAATATCTCCTGCAGCACATAGCCTTCTGCAATGAGGAGGATTGTTTTGGAGGGCCAGCAAGTCTTCTTTGCAATCAAAACCTGTACGATTATTCTTGGACTTACTCACACAGTTCCTGAGTTTCGGTTCATTTATGAGACGCGCTCCTTTTCATGTGCAACAAAGGTGATCGCGCCGGCGCTTCCATGTCATGATTAGGCTTATTATGTCTGCTACATTTTTCTTTTTATTTATATTGGATGATGAAACATGGATTAAAATTAAGATACAATTTATACAAAACGAAATTTGTTTTAAAGGAAAGGCTTGCTGCTAAACAAAACTTAATGAAATTATCAAAATGTCTTACCCATGTCTCCCGACATCTTACTAATGCGGTTTTCTTTCCATAATCATTTAAATAAATAATATTTAAATAAATGCTACATGTGTTTGTTTTTTTTACTTAAATTCATGTTTTATTCATATTACATTGTATTCATTAAAAAAAAACATTAGCCTACATTTCGCCATATCCAATATATTTTTGTAGCATGAACTCTAAAATATTTTTGCACTTTCAGTTTAGGGTAGGCTAAAACAAATGACTTTAAAAAAGGCCACCGTTTGTGGGAGAAGTTCGGTCTAAACAAATCGTTAACCGAATTTTGAAGGATATAGTGCAAAATAATTTCCATAATTTTAAAAGATAAAACATAAGTTCTCTGATCTTATATGACTCAAACAAGACAATTAATGATGTGCAACTGAACGGAATGAAACAATAATGAGGAGCGGGAGAACTAAAGGAACACGTGACAAACTGTAAACAAACCGAAAGTTCATGGTGACTAAATTCATAATATTATAGGCCCATGTGTTTCAACGTGTCTGAAGCTCCAAACTATAGACTAATTTTGCTGCTTGTTTACACCTGTGTCCGCTTTTTTAATCTGCTTGCTTGACTGCCCCATTAACATTAATCGTTTGGATATGCGTCAGTTATGTCCATGCATTCAGCTGCCCAATTAAATACCTGTCTGTCATTAATGTTAATCAAACAACAAAAGATGTTAAATAATCTGAAAAATGATTATTTTTAATTTTCTATTGTTTTTGTAATTTGCTTCTTTGTTCTTTTATATAGCCTAACACAAATAACTTTCTCATATAAATTTCTCATATTAGCCCATGCTCATATTGTCCACCTCTTGCCCACCTGTACATACCAGCTGATATACAATGTAGTCTTGATTTGGGTGGTCAATCTGCATTTAAAAGTTTGAAAGGGTTTCTTCTAAATCAAGTAAAATGACTCAAAATAAAGTAATTTAAGCATAACAAAGTCAACTTTAATCATATAAAATGTAATTTACCAACATCAAAATTGTGGCCAGTGAAAATGCTCAGTGGCTAGTAACGTTGGAAAACCACTAGCCACAGTGGCTGGTGAGCAAAAAAGTTAATGTCAAGCCCTGATACTAATATTAATACTATAGAGATACTAATAGAGATCTGTGGGATAATTATATTTCTGTCAGTTTCTGTATGAACATGTTTTACACTATATGTGTTCATCAGTCAGAGAACATTAAAGCAATTATGAAGCACAAAACTCAGTAAAAATATAAACAAACCAATGTTTTGACCAACATTCTGTGAAATCAGGTACAGTAAAACATGATGATAACAGATTGATTTTGATTAGTCTCTCTCAGATGACACAGAAATGTTATAAGAACGCTTTATTAACGTTAGATTATGAAAACATTATTTCTGAATGTTCTCTGAACTTATACTTGTTCAAATGAAGGTTAGTAAACCATAAAGAGAATATTTCATATTATTATTTTACAAACATTATGGGAACTTTACATTTGAATGTGTGAATGAAACAAATAACAAGTAGTAGGCCTAACATTTAAAAACACTATAGACAATAGAGTTGTGACGTTCGCGAACGAACCGATTCTTTTGAACGGCTCATAAACATGAACGATGGGAGCCGAGTCGCGGCTGGAGGGGAGCCGTTCTTTCTGTCGTTCTTTTTTCCTATGCGTGTTTCACACAGATGCACACAAATGAGCTCCTCCGCGAGACAGAACAGTTATAGGGGGAGGGGCGCACCCAGCGCAGATATTAGTTATTAGTTGTGCACGCATCCTTCACGTGAGTACTCCAGTGGAAAAAAACCCTGCGTTCCTCTGTCATTGGGTAGGAGCGGAAGTTGAAGGGGCTGATGTCCTATTTGCAAAGTTTACAGTAGTAATAGTATTTAGTATGTAGACATTTCCATTTTATTTATTCTAATTTTATCTACTTTAAATATTTTTTGTTTTCTATCAAAATGTTCTTGTGTGGAAGTGTTTGTAGTAAAAGCTGTTTTGCACAGAAATTCATTGCAGCCGGCTTTGTTTTTGATGTTTATTTGTGAGTAGGTATTGTATGAATAACAAAAGTCAACGTAGCTTTACACACACACACACACACACACACACACACACACACACACACACACTTTGTACTAAAGGTAAATCCAAAATAGTGATGTCACTCTCTAAGCAGAGGGATTTGTGCAACCCTATGGAATATAGTCCACACATGACAAATGAGGTAATAATCAATATTTCAGAATAATTCAAACTCAGATATTGGTGTGTGATATCCGAGTTTTAATTATTTGACTACAAATCTCACCTCATCATTCCTCCCAGTGATTATTTCCAGGATAAACTGAGATGCCCCCAAGCTGGCTTCTTAAAACTGACTAAATATTTAAAAAGAGCCAAAAGAGCCGTTCTTTTGAACGGCTCTTTGAAAGGAACGGATCGCGAAGATCCGGATCCCCTCAAAGAGCCATAAATCCCATCACTAATAGACAAACATCCAACTGAAATGTTTTAGAAAACGCTTTCCTTGAACAATGTGTAAATAATGTTTCTGTGTTAAAACACAAGCGTGAATTGAGTTTAAGAGCAGAATTCACTAAAGCATTACTAAAGTAAATCACTGTAGAGAAAACAAGTGATTGTCTTGAGTGACAACATGAAGGGTCAGACTGAACACTAGAAATGAACACTGATGTTACCTCCTCCTCCACGTAGACATTTAGTCATGTGTATAATACACCCATTGGATACGCCATAATCGCCGAGTGTACGATCATGGTCCAGTATCTGGTTTCCGTATAGTATTCTCCACTCGTCATCTATGAAAAACAACAACGGCAAACATCAACACATCAACCTCATTAAGAACCGAAGATGAATCATTTCATCATTAATAGGGGTTTCCTGTAGGCTAATTAGCATAATTTTACTATAAACGTCACCGTTAAAAATATGATTACTGTAGTAAATGATGGTTGATTTCTGTAAGGGTCTTTGATCAGATGTGATTAATCGACAACTTTTCCCTAATGTTTAAATCATTTTCGCATGTAGTTATTGTTTGAATGAATCACACAGAAGAGCTCGACTCACGTTCTTCATCATCAGGACGGACTCTTCTTATTAACTCTTTAACAGTCATGTTCTTCAGCTCCTCCACTGAATCCACATCTACTGATAATATTTTTCCTCTTTCGTCTTTTACAAATATTTTGCAGTTCATTTTGCAGAATTCCTGTAGAGTTTAAATCGAAATGAATACTGCGCAGTGTTTTACTTTCACTCTTGCTCAGAGATGACTCCGCCCACTTCCTCCAGCACTCTCTCCCGAAGTGTTTTTATTTGTTTATATTGTATGTAAGGGTTTGTTTGTTTATAATCTTCAATAAAAACACATTTGATGGTCATAACATGATTTATGCATGTGTGAGTAAAACATTTAAAATCATTAACAGCAGGGGTGGATTAAGGTCTGCACACAAACACATTTTCCTCTGGTGATTTGTGTTAGACCCATCTGTAAGATTTTGTTATCAATTTGTTTTATGTGTCAAGTATACCAATGCAGAAAAGATATTGAACATGTGTTTTGTCACTATCACACAATACAAGATTATTGTCAAATAAATAAATGAACTTGAAATGACTTTAGTTCACATGTAGAGATTACAGAATGACCTCCAATAACCCTGATAATGGGTTAAAGTGTTAGTTTACCCTCATGTCGGCTTTCTTTCTTCTGCTGAACATAAAAGAAGATATTTTGAGGAATTTTGGGAACCAGAATGTGTCAGAATGTCTTCTTTCATCTTCAACAGAAGAACGTTATATTTGGAGAGTGAGTGAATGATGACAGAATTTTCATTTTTAGGTGAACTATCGCTTTAAGATAAATAATAACCCATTGCTTTCAGACATAATGATTTAATTGTATTAGGTTTTGCATGTGGATGTAGGCTATATTTAGACATTTATTAGAGACTTTGTCAAAGTTCAGTGTTTTTTGTTAATTTGTTAAGTTGAAATGTCAGTTTTATCATTATTATTACAGTCAAATCTGGACACAGAAAGCATTTCATAACTCATACGGTGATAGCTTGATCAGTCACACAAACGTGATCAGTGAGATCTGTGGTGAAACACTGACAGATTCAGATTCAGTGGCCTTATGGGAAAAATGCTTTACATTCCCAAACAGCTCTGATCACATTATGTTGAGCATTGTCATATTCAGATAGACTTGGTGTTTTTGATGTTGGTGATTCGTTCATTATGAACTACTGTTTTCTATTGTGCATAGGTCTATTTCCACGAAATTCACTTGAGTCATGAAATATTTTACTTTAAGAGGCTGAAGTCAGAATATAGTGAATGTTTTGGACAATATCAGACTTTAATGATCAGATTCCAGCTGTTGCATATATCAGCTAATATTTATAATTATACAATTATTATACAAAATATAATCCATAATTATACAAAACATGAACACGATCAATACATTTATTTCCATTCAAAAGGATGGAAATTGATTTATTAATAATTAAACAAGTCTCTATGAAAATAAAACACACATCAATCATGGTGAGGTTAAAGTAGTTATAATTTTTATTCAGTTAAATGGTAATAAAGACATACAGGTTCATTTCTGTCCATTTTTATATAAACACAAAGTTAGTGTGTCTCAATTCATGTACCTGAGCACTAAAATAACACAAAATATGTAGTTTAGTTGAATATAAAAGCACTTCTAGGGTGAAAACAAGTATTTAGTCACTTTTAAAACTATAAATAGATCCTTTATACAAATATATATATATCCTTTATACACACTTTTATGAAAGAATGGATGAAATCTTTATTTTGAACTCAAACTATTAAAAGAAGAAAAAACACAATAATATGTACAGAATAAACAGCACAAAATTTCGACATATTACATAATTTGAAGCTCTATAGTCTTATCAGACCCAGAATCTGAGACTTAAGTCAGGTGCGTCAGAGAAAATCTACCGCACTTTAAAGTGTGTAATTTTAAACACAGTGAACTGGTTTTCTCATGATGTGTTTACTAAGTAACCTGATACCTGATCACACTATCAATATATTGATCAGGATCATGAGAGACTGAACATTATTTATTCACTGAGGCTGCTGCATATCACATAATAGTTTTTCCATAGAGCAGGACCTGGGAATTATTTCAGCTTCATCTTTTCGTTTGGCTCCTACATGTTCATCTACAGGTGGAGGGTATCTGTGTTTGCATCGTCTTAAAATTGCGATACCTGATGTGAAACAGAGCAACAACTGATCAGAAGCTTTAATTGTGTGAAGGATCAATAATTAAAGGTCTTTTGCTTCATCATAATGAAGTTTTGATTTATATTGCCACAAAATGAAAATCAAAACTCATGAAAGTCAACATTTTAAATGGAACAAAACATAAAACACGTGTTTAAAGATTGTATTTGTGTGTAAATATGGGATTATGGAAAATGTCACAAAAGCTACTATAAAAAAATCATGTCTATAAGAAGATGCTTTAAATACCGTAGAGATCCTGATCACTGTTTCGATATTCTTTGCAGATGACAGCCTTGTGTTTAATGCCATAAGAGCCAAGTGTGCGATTCCTGTCTAGACGCTTGCCTTTGTAGAAAAGTGGACAAGGTTCACTAGGACAAACGAAGAAATCTATGAAATGAACAACAAAATGTTTACATTTACACTGATAGATTATGTTTTGCTCATTAAGATTATGTTTTTGATTCTTTGCAAAGTTCACAGTCTCACTGAGAAGAGCTGAAGCTGCAGTCAAACAATAAGATTTTATTTACAGTTATTAGTCATTTTTACAGAATTGACTTACCGATTTTGATTTCTACTTTTTCAACTCTTGTGTTCTTGAATTCCTCCTTTGAGTTCGCCACAGATATCTCTGTCTTTCTGCCTTTATCTAATAAACAGATATAAAAACTCATTTTGAATGTGCTCGAACTGCTACAGAATTAATGCATGATTAAACAGGAACTGATCCAGCATAAGCATGTGATGCAGTGTTAGTTTCAGTTTCATCTGTGTTCAGTGAGTGTTCACTGTCAGCACAACGTTTGTCTTCATAATCTTTCACCATATAACTTCTTTAGTCTGTAAACTGTATTGCATAAAAATTCTCAGTAACACTTCATTTTGATGGTCCAATAGCTGCACCATGTTTATTTACTTTAAACATCGGATGAAGTGGATTCTCTTTAATACAGATGATGCGTATTGAGTCATTAAATTAGTCATGTCAAAAATGATGATAACCGATGTATTTTTCCATGAATCTGCTATGTTAGCTATTATTGTTTGGTAGCTTGTTCAATACCGCTGCGTGTGAACTGATATTAATATTGTTGATCTATTGTTGTGTTGGGTTTTGCTCAAATATGTAGCTTGATGACGCCAAGTTTGAGCGCTGAATCTCGGGACATGTGGTCTTCACCTCAACAGACGGTGCAAAAGAATCGGGATTGGACTCGGGCAGGAATCATATTCATGGATGCGATTATTAATGTTACTGTAGTGATAATATAATGATAATATAATATATAATAATAATATAATAATATAACTATATAATGATAGTTATAATGTAATTATTAACGTATATGAAGCAGAGCAGGAGCGAGTGTTGTGGAGCGATTGATCAACACACGCCTCACGAGCAGCGGGACTTTTATTATGACACAGTCGCCGGCGCCGCTTCCGCTTTTCCGGTCATGAGTATGAGGAAACACATCTCTGTTTATCATATTAGAGACATTTGAGAGTGTTGAAAATGATGTTAACGTTACTCTGTGTGTTCACTCGGTGGCTGCTGTGAGACACTGTTGTTGTTTTCTGTCTATAAATGTAACCAAACAGTTGTTCCCTTTGTATTAAAACATGTAAATATTAAAGCGTCTTTGGTGTTTCCATGGTTTCTACAAAATAAACCGAGGGTAACGCGGGTATGACGCCATTGACAGGCGACTCCTCACACGTCTTGGTTAAAATTGCAATTTTCTCACGATTTACAAATAGTTGGAATCATTTGGGATATTGTAAGCACTCAAGTGAGCAAAATAGATAACACTGACCTAGTGATTTTTGGATTCTCCAGCTTTGTTGTTGTTGAGCTGCTAAAGCTCCGCCCTCTTCTGGAAAGGGGCGGGAGCAGCAGCTCATTTGCATTTAAAGAGACACACACAAATACTGTGTTTTTGCTCACACCCAAATAGGGGCAAACTTGACAAGCTATAATAAATGATCTGTGGGGGATTTTGTACTGTATATTATACACACTTTTATGAAAGAATGAATTAAATCTTTATTTTGAACTTTACACTATTAAAAGAAGAAAACACACAATAATATGTACAAATCAATAACAGAATAAACAGCACAAAATTTCGACATATTACTCAACCCATTTGAAGCCTATCAGACCCAGAACCAATCATATTCATAATGCTTCTATCCTTTATAAACTGTTGTTTTCTTGGGATTCTCAGTGATTGATACGAGGTCCTCCGTCGTGATTAAAGCATATAGTCTGGAGTCTGTCTGGTTTCTGCTGTGCAGCAATAAGAGACCTTATTCCCAAGTGATAATGTTCAAAAAGGGTCCAGACGTCTACAGTATACAGATTAATGAAGCGTCGACTGTAGACGTTTACGAGGTCGACTGTTTTTGTACTAAAAAGAAACCAGCTACAGTCTACAGTCGTTGCTGAAGAGTGAATAATAAGAGATTGAGAGGATTTCTGTGAACTGAAGCTTGATATTCTGATCTCAGTTCAGATCCACACGTGTTTATGAGATCTGATCTACTGTCAATTAGAAATTCACTCACTTTACTGTAGTCAATCTGAACTACCTGATCACACCATCAACATATTTATGATCACACTATCAATATATGTATCAGGATCATCATCACTACATTAAACATCATTATTCACTGAGGCTGCTGCATATCCAACAGCAGATTATCCATAGAGCGAGACCTGGGAATTATTTCCTCTTCTTCTTCAGGTGGAGGTGGTCTTCGTTTGGCTCCTTCATCTTCATCTTCATCTTCAGTTGGAGAGTGTCTTCGTTTGACTCCTTCATCAACTGAAGATGAAGATGAAGATGAACCTGAATCTGAAGCTGAAGCTGAAGCTGAAGATGAAGCTCTGGCTCTGCAACCTGATGAGGAACAGAACAACAGAAGATCCGTCAGAAACTCAGTGATACTGAATCTTGAATCTGTTCTTGTGTGAAGGATCAATAATTCAAGATGTTTCACACTCATCATAATACAGTTTATATTAATATTATGTAGGAGATCTGTGGGATAATTGTTCATTTCTGTCAGTTTTTGTATGAACATGTTTTACACTAGATGTGTTCATCAGAATGATCAACAATAACACGATTATGAAGATTAAAACTCAGGGAGCATGGTGTTGTGTCCTGTGACGTAGATGCTGACTTCAGAGGAAAATATATGATAGTGAATGTTCAAGGGTGTAAATCTGAATCATATCACACTTTAACTGATGACAGTATGAATATATTTCTGTGGATCATGTGACGCTGAACTGAACTTTATAATACACATCAGACTGTTTCATCAGAGCCAAATGTTCACTAGAGTCCTAGACATTTGTTTACCTTCATCATCATCATCTTCAGAGGAGTATGATTCTGGGAGAGAAACTAAACTGATTATTTTTCCTGTCTATTGTGAAGAATCAATAATTAAAGGTATTTTACACTCATAAATTTTCAGTTTATATTGCCACAAAATGAAGCACAAAACTCATGAAAAAAAGGCCTGATGTGTCTAAAAGCCGTAAACATGGAATTATAAACATGTTTGTAACACAAAACTGACAGAGAAAACAAGCATTTGTGGAGATTTGAGTCAGAAGAGATACTCACAATGGGTATTACATGTATAGGTGCCTGAAATGAAAAGGTCAGTTAGTTTAAGAATATAAAGAAATGCTTTAATTAATGTCAAATACTTGTGTAATTCATACTTCCTCGGCGTACTGCTCTAATCTCATCCTCATGTTCAATCCCGTAGAAACCAAGTGTGCGATTCTTCTTCAGTGTTTTATTTTAAAAACTGCATGTTTTTTGCTCACACCCAAATAGGGGCAAATTTGACAAGCTATAATAAATGATCTGTGTAATATTTTGAGCTGAAACTTCACAGACACATTCTGGAGACGCCAGAGACTTACATTACATCTTGTGAAAGAGGCGTTATAGGTCCACTTTAAAACAATAAAACGTTATGAAGCTCAAAACTGTAAACAAGCCAATGTTTTGGTCAACATTCTTTAAATTGTATGAAATCAGTCAAAAGCTTTAATTGTGTGAAGGATCAATATTTGAAATTTGTTTGTTTAAAATCTTCAATAAAAAATACAATGTAGTTTTTATATTAAATAAATTAGATTTGATTATCATAAAATAAGATTCATGCATGCTAGAGCAAAAACTTTAAAATCATTATCAGCACCAAAGTTGAGAATGTAGTGATTATTCTAATAGTTTTTTCCATTGTCACTTTATTACCAATCCTGTATTTCCCATCACTGACAGTAGAAAGACATGTGGAAGTGTGTCCCGCAGGTGATTCGCAGAGGGAGAAAATCATCCTCACACTCCCCTTTATTTCTTTTTGAATGTGTTATTGGTCTCGTCCTTTGTATAAACTATGGCTATGCCAGGTTGTTAATTTGTGTTTTGTTCAATCCATTAAAAAAAAAACATTGCCAAGGTTTGTTCAGTTCAGATTATGTGAAGCTGTATTGAACTATATAATACACATCAGGCTGTTTCATCAAAGCCAAATGTTCAATAGACTGAGTCCAGGGGCCTCATTTATAAAACTTTGCGTAGATTTCATCCTAAAAGTGTACGTACTCGCAAAAGCTAGATTCTGTGTACATACAAAAAAATTCAGATTTATAAAACCATGCATACGCCAGAACCTGCGCACAAATCCCTTTATAAATCCCAGTCAGCGGAAGATTGTGCGTACGTGCATCTCCACCCCGTCTCCTCCCCGAAATCACCATATATGGAGATTATGACGCCTAGTTTTACTATGCATAACCTCATCTGCATATCATTTCCATACATATTCCCATCCACGTGACATCCACGGTTAACACCGTCAAAGGTACAAGACATTGGAAAATATTAGATATGGACTATAAATGCAATTTGTGCCATACACTACATTGATAAAAGTCATCCAATATCCTCTTTATGTTTTAGAATAAATATATCAAAATATCCATTAAAACAAAATTGTATGAAATGCTTCAGATAAAGGTTTTAGAATAGAGCTGATTCATTCATTTCCACTGGCCAAATAGTATTTTAATAGTTTAAAACAATTCGAATTAAATGTATGCAGTTTTGCTGATAAGGTGAACATATCTTTTAGGAAGTTTATAGGCTATTTTTAGTGGAAACGTATAGGCCTACGTAAAACATTTTAGCTGGTTAAACTTAGAAATGTAAGTTCACCTGCTGCCTTAAAAATGTGAGTTAACTCAACTTGAAGATAAGCTTTGTTTCAACTCAAAAATAGTCAAGACAATGCATTATTTTAAGTTAAAATTTAAACTTAAAGTTATGCATTGTCTTGACTATTTGTGAGTTGAAACAAAGCTTATCTTCAAGTTGAGTTAACTTATGTTTAGTTGAGTTAACTCAGATTTTTAAGGCAGCAGGTGAACTTTCATTTCTAAGTTTAACCAGCTGAAAATGTTTTAACTGTCTATCTCGGCGCGTCACTGACAAAATATTTTAAAAAAGGAAATGTGCAAATCTTACCGATTTCCTCAAATTATATCCTTCAAATGGTAATTGTTTGAAGATCCTTCACACGACATCAACACCTCCTGCAGCTGTGGTTATACAGTAAGATATTATTGGACCTATTCAAACTGGACAACGGACTGTTCGACCACCGAATCCAGCAGTGTCCTCCATAATATCCAAGTTAAGTGTGCATCACTGATCATCGCTCTTCTCGCTAAAATATTTTGTCATAACATCTGCAGTTTAGTTTAAAGAGGAATTATTGTGCTCCCAGTGCTCCTCGCTGTCATTAAAGCAGCGTGTCACTGGAAAAGTGATCGAAAGTAGCACATCTACTATCTCAATTCATATCACTTTTGTCTCCAGAATGTGCGTACGCACGGCTCAAAGTTTGCTTAAAGGGCATATTGCAGGTTAGAGCTTTAGTGATTCAATGTGTAGAAAAATAATGTATGAAATAGATTTTCTTGAAAAAACACGCATAAATACGCTACATAGGCTTCTGGAGTCGTTTTTTGTGAGAGAATTTTACTTCCGCATCTGAAAAATGCCAAATCGGACGTGACGTCACTGAAGGGAACGCGATCAATATAAACTATAGGAAAACAATGGATCGCAATGACAGTTCGGATGCTGAGGAAATTGTAAATGCTTATTTATACTCGTATAACTAATCACAGCCATACAGTTAGCCTGCTATGTGGTCAAGAGAGCAGGGACAGGCCAGAATTAGACAAAATAACGGTCAAAAGAGACAAATTGAGCTGTTGTGTGAGGAGAAGCAGTGGAGAACAGGACAGAGACCGGTGTTAGCTTATAGATATAACGTTAGGTAACGACATGTGCTCAGATCACAATATTGTACAGATTATTATCATGAATCAGGCAATAGCAAAGCTATTGGTCATCTAGGAGTAGGCCTAACTGATTACTAATAACAGAAACGAATAACTTTGATCAAGCGTATGTCACACGCGTTAATATCCGTCCACACTAACGTTACGTGATATAGCCGTTTCTCATCACGACTGATTTGGTAGTTAGCAAATGTAATAATCAAACACAAAACTTAAAATGTGCACCGTAAGTCTTCATCGAGCTGCATCTCTGACGGATCCGTGATCATGTCTCCCGCTGGCGGTCAAACATATAGTGTTACTGTATGTGTTTCATGTTATCCTTTATTCATTAATTCTGTGTTATGAGTTTATTCCGTGCCCATTCACTGATAGTGTGAGGATGTATGACGCCGTGACTATGTAGTTGTGTGAACTTGAATGTATATATAAGTTTACATACATGGCATGCATGAAATTGGAGTATTTACATTACCAGCACATCATTCAAAACTGTTTTGTGTGAGTGTGAGACTGTATGCATGTGTACATAATTTGTATTCATCAGTGTTGAAATTGATTCAAGTAAAAAACGGTGAAGAAGCATAGCGTGTGTAAGTTTATTCATTTAATATAATCATTTACAGAAGTATTACAATGTTGAACTCCATCATATCGCCAGGATGATAATCCCCCAGTCTAAAATGAACGCGTTTTTCGACGCAGATGCAGAAGTGAAGTCCCGTCTCTTCACCTGCACAAAACAAACCCCGGCACAAAAGATAGCAGCGTAGTTTTTCTTGTTAGTAAACCTCTGTACTCGATGTCCTGACAGGCTGAAGTTTGTGCAACCTCCACAAACACAATAATTTACCATTACGATGATAAATAGAATACAAAAACTACCGAAAACACACTGATTCACGGCCGCTGTGGCTAAATACCAATATATTCTGCACTGAATCAACGCTGAGCTCTGCGAACATCTCCCTGTAGTGACGTAAAATGACGCGACGCTGAAAAAAAAGCGGTTTTTACAGAGACCGTCACTTTATCTACTAAATTAATGCCCTTATGTCTCGCAAAACATTTTTAAACCCTGCAGTACCTTTTTATATGGTATTTTTGTACAAGGTTATATATTTATCTCGAAAAAAATGTTAAACCTGCAATATGCACTTTAAAGGTGCGCACATTCTCCCGTCAAGTTTGTTTTTATAGATCACAACCTTTGCGCGGGAACTGGCGTACGCACGTTTCCAGCCCCGTTTTATGCGTACGCACGCTTTATAAATGAGACCCCTGGACATTTGTTTACCTTCATCATCATCATCTTCAGAGGAGTATGGTTCTGTGAGAGAAACTAAACTGATTATTTTTCCTTTCTATTGTATGAAGAATCAATAATTAAAGGTATTTTACACTCATAAAGTTTCAGTTTATATTGCCACAAAATGAAGCACAAAACTGAAAATGTGTATAAAAGCTGTAAACATGGAATTATAAACATGTTTGTAACACAAAACTGACAGAGAAAACAAGCATTTGTGGAGATTTGAGTCAGAAGAGATACTGACCTTCTGTCACTTGCCCATGAGAAGAATGTAACTCGATTTTCTCTGTAATGGTGCCTGAAATGAAAAGTTCAGTTAGTTTAAGACTATAAAGAAATGCTTTAATTAATATCAAATAATTCATACTTCCACAGCGTACTGCTCTAATCTCATCCTCGTGTTTAATGCCGTAGGAACCAAGTGTGTGATCATCCTGCAGTGAAGTGTGTTTGTAGTGAAGTTCAGCATCATCAACTGTGAAAGAAACACAACATGAGAACAGCAAACACAAACACACACACGTGTTCCTCATTAATAAACGTCTTAATCTCAGTCTTCTCAGCTGATAATATCAGTTTGTTCTTCTCCTCACATGACAGAATCAGACTGACTCACGTTGGTCTTCAGGAATGAGTTTTCTCTTCAGCTCCTCCACTGTGGTGTTCCTGAATTCCTCCTCTGAGTTCGACACACACACTTTCATTCTCTTTTTCTCATCTCTAAAGTAGATCTGAAAACTCATTTTGACTGTGATCCGACCTTTACCAAGTTACTAATGTGAGATTAACTGAACTGAAGCAAGTGAGACTGTGGTTCGTTTCACTTTAACCATTTAGGCTACGCATGAATTATCCTGCAGGTATCAGGTATCAGTCCGATATTTCAGCTCCTTCCCCTTTTCACACTTCCAAAACCCCTCACAGTCTACTGCTTCATTAGTTCAATAACTTTCCCATTGTCCATCATTTTGACTTAAAAATCTTTATTAGTCTATATGTCTCGTTTTATTTTATATATTTTCATTGTTCAAGTTCATGTAAGTTGTTTGGCATTAATACAGACCCAAAAAAAATCAGACAGATATTTTTAATTAAACAGTTAAATAATTTTATGTTTGAGAGCCTGATGTATGAGTGGTACATTTTCTCAACAGAGTGAAAATAGTACGCTTTATATATATATATATATATATATATATATATATATATATATATATATATATATATATATATATATATATGTACAGTTGGAGTGTGTCCTGCAGGGGGCGGCAGTGATTCGCCGATTCTCATTAATCACTTTCTGCTGATGAAGAACATCATCATCATCATCATCAGGTGCTAAAATTAGATTAATCAAGATGAATTGATTGATTAATTGATACACTTCTGATTATTAACCTGACATTAATCATTGACGAGGTGTATAAATACAGTGTTTATAACTGTGTAAAGCTGATGTAATTATATCTCTGCTCGTGTCAGTAATCAGCTAATTATGTGTCATAATCGGCGAATAACATAATTAGTAGCACTTTATTACATTAGTTGATAAACTTTTAATGTGTTAAATTCACCAGTATGTGGTTTAACAGTAAAATTGTGGAATCTCAATATCAGCTAAAATAAACTAAATGAAGAAGCTTCTCACACAATCTGAAGATCTAATAATCTATAACAGTGATAAACTGCTGCTACTAAAGTCAACTTTCAACAATGGTCGATCTTCAAGATGTTAATTTACAGCAATTAAAGGCACAATATGTAAGATTTTTGGATTAAAATATCTAAAAACCACTAGAACAATGAAAATATACTCTCATTCCAGCGTAATAATCAGGGAACTTTGCTGCTGTACCATGAGTGCAATGATATTACGCAGCGGCTTGCACAAGGAGCAAAGTTTGATTATTGTGCCAGAATGAGAGTATAGTTCCTAGCCATATCAGCCTAGAAAATCAAGACTTTTCATTTTCCATCAGTCTTAGGAAAAATATCAAAACGCTTTGGTCATTTTTTAGCGAGATGCTAACGGTCTAATCAGATTCAATGAACTATGCTAAGCTATGCTAAAAGTGGTACCGCCAGACCCGGAGATCGGCTGAATGGATTCGAAAACGGTAAAACTCAACTGTTCAACTGTTGGAAAATGAGCCTATTTTCAAAAAAGTGGAGTGTTCCTTTAAATCCAGAGAAATGTTACCCAGTGTAACGGCCGTGTCGTTGCGTCTCCTGTCAGTGACATCATATCCGCGTGACCCTCAATTTCCATTTTCGCTTTCGTAGAAACCATAGCTTTAATATATAATGTGTTTCATTAGACAGGTGAGCTGCTGTTTGGATACATTCATCAACAGAAAACGAATCATTGTTATTTAGGTGATTAAACGTAACTATTACTATATTACTATTGGTTCTTTTGAGCCGGTTGAAACTGGTTCATAGAATGTAACCGGTCGGGCCGGTTCTCTAATCGAACTGAATCAAACTTTAGTTCCAGGTTGCAAGACGCACAAGCTGAAGAAGCATGTCTGACTCAAATGTTGTGTTCCAATCAGGATATATCGCCCCCTTTGAAGGGATTAGGGCATAGGGATGAGCCCTTCCGAATGGAACATGGGGAAAAAGAACCGAATGAGCCGGTTAACCAACTGTCGAAGTTTGCCGAGGATTACCGAGGAGTTTGATGAGTGAGTTGGCAATAACAGGCAAGCCTGAGGCACGTACTGTTATGACTACTGTTATTAAATAACATTTTTTTAAAAACCTGCAAAAACATTTTTGTCAAGAGATGTAAATAAATTTAATAAATTTTACTATGGTTTATTATACATGCAGATTATATTTTAAGTTATGTGAAATCAATGAGTTTATTCTTTCTATAGGCCTACTTTAGACATGTAGAACATATCTGCATTTGTGCAAATATATCCGACATGAAGGATCCGTGATCCAATGAAACCGTGACCGCAAACTTGTGTGAATGTGAATGAAGGTGAATGAAAGACATTAATCAGCAATATGCATGCACACAAATAACTTTTTATTTTAATGTTTCAATTTGCCTTGACACAAATGACTTTATTTGAACGTTTCATTGATATAACATGATGCTGAGTTGTTAGAAAAGAAATGCATCGTGGCATCCAAAGAAATATAGGTGGATTTTGATGACAACCTCAACTGCACAAAGCATTATTATGGATTATGATCTCATACTAAAAGATGTTTCGCTAACACTTTACATAAAGCCATAATGCATTATAAAAGTATGTTAATATATTAATTATGCCTTGTAATGCAAGGTTGTGTTACCCAGCTCCCGGGTCAGACATCATAACCCAGTGTTTGGGAAGTTTTCAAAGAGTCGGCGTTCTGATGATAAACCTGGAAGCGCTGGACGTAAACAACGTATGAGAATGACGGGGAAGAGAAGAGATTGTTGAATAAAGTGGTTATTTTTGTTTTGTTTTTGCACACAAAAAGTATTCTCGTCTCTTCATCACATTAAGGTTGAACCACTGCAGTCACATGACTGTTTTAACCATGTCTTTAGTTCCTTTCTGGACCTTGAAAGTTGTGATTATATTATATGAGTCATAAACCTCTTGGATTTCATCAAAAATATCTTGTTTGTGTTCTGAAGATGAACAAAGGTCTTATGGGTGTGGAACGACATAAATGACAGAAATTACATTTTTGGGTGAACTAACCCTTTAAGTGTCATTTATCTGTACAACCACTTTTTACCTGAAAGAGTTAAATGGGAAACTGTTCATGGGGTTCTGTGAGAAAGACACTGAAACTGTAGAACATGTTTTCTTCAAGTGTGAACCTGTTTGGGATGTTTGGCTTGCGTTCCAGAGTGGGCTGCAATCTAAAGATATACCATTACACCCTTATCATGTGCTCCAATGCTCCAAATAGCAATTAAACATATAAAAGGATCTTTATTTGTGTGTTTTCTGAGACTTTTGTCCATGGAGAATGCTGATTTTCTCTGCTCTCTTCACCACTCGCTCCTCTCAGCACAAGTTTGGTGTCGTTTTAAAGCGCAGCTTTCCAACTTTGTGAATATTCATAGCGTGAGTCTGAACCAATGAAACGTGATTTTCAAACTCACGCTGATATAAACGAATCGATCTCACTTTGACTGACTGATCTGAAGCCTACGTAATTACTGTATTTCAAAATATTGAAAAAAAAGTAGAATTATATATAGAATTATAAATATATATATATATATAAACTTAATGGAGGGCTACAGATATTTTTAAATATAACTGATTATGTTCATCTGAAAGAAGATTTTGAGGGTGAGTGAATTAGAATGGATGAAATTAATATACAAAAATGTATCCACTGAAAGAAAGGGAAAATTCTCACAAAATCAAAATATTCACATGCACTTATGATTTAATAACTGTAAAAAAAAGGGCTATATGTACAATATTTGCATATGAACGTAGAGAAACAAACAGGAAATGCACAGAATGTCAAAACCAAACTTTGACTTTATAAACCATATTTTAAGAATCATTTTACATTAAGAGGCAGAATTCAGAAGAATATATGATAGTGAATGTTCATGGGTGTAAATCTGAATCATATGACACTTTAACTGATGACAGAATGAGTATATTCCTGTGGATCACATATATTCCTGTGACGCTGAACTGAACTACATCACTGGCGGCTCAGGCTGCTGCATCAGAGCCAAATGTTCCAGAGATTGAGTCCTGGGCATTTCTTTATCTTCATCATCGTCATCGTCAAAGATACGTGTTACTGTGAGAGAAACTAAAGTTGAATGTTTTTTTCCCCTGTCTATAATTATGGGAAGGATCAATAATTAGAGGTATTTCACACTTATCATAATAAAGTTTAAATTTATATTGCCACAAAACTCATGTAAAGGCCTGATGTGTCTAAAAGCTGTAAACATAGAAATATAAAAATGTTTATAATACGAAACCACTGATAGAGAAAACAAGCGTTTGTGGAGTTTTGACTCAAAAGAGATATGTTGACTTACGCCTATTACAAGAACGTCTCTTGGAAGGTTTCTTGGTTTCTATAATGAAAAGGTCAGTTAGTTTAAGATACCTAAAGAAATGCTTTAATTAATGTCAAATACTTGTGTGATGCATATTACCACGGTGTAATGCGAAAATAACATCCTCGTGTTTAATGCCGTAGAAACCAAGTGTGCGATTCTTCTTTAGTGTGTTGAAATTGTAGAGAAGTTCAGTGTTGTCATCTGTGAGAGGAACACAACATGAGGAACAACAAACACACATGTTCCTCATTAACATGTCTTAATCTCAGTCTTCTCAGCTGATAATATCAGTTTGTTCTTCTCCTCACATGACAGAATCAGACTGACTCTGATGTTACCTCCTCCTCGTAGACGGAAAACCATGTGTATAGCATACCCATGGATACGCCATAATACGCCGAGTGTGCGATCACGTAACATTGTCATATTCAGATAGACTTGGTGTTTTTGATGTTGGTGATTCGTTCATTATGAACTACTGTTTTCTATTGTGCATAGGTCTATTTCCACGAAATTCACTTGAGTCATGAAATATTTTACTTTAAGAGGCTGAAGTCAGAATATAGTGAATGTTTTGGACAATATCACACTTTAATGATCAGATTCCAGCTGTTGAATATATCAGCTAATATTTATAATTATACAATTATTATACAAAATATAATCCATAATTATACAAAACATGAACACGATCAATACATTTATTTCCATTCAAAAGGATGGAAATTGATTTATTAATAATTAAACGAGTCGCTATGAAAATAAAAACACACATCAATCACTGCTGAGGTTAAAGTAGTTATAATTTTTATTCACTTAAATAGTAATAAAGACCTACAGACCTTCATTTTTATATAAACACAAAGTTAGTGTGTCTCAATTCATGTACCTGTGCACTAAAATAACACAAAATATGTAGTTTAGTTGAATATAAAAGCACTTCCAGAGAGAAAACAAGCATTTAGTCACTTTTAAAACTATAAATGGAAAAAACACAATAATATGTACAAATCACTAACAGAATAAACAGCACAGAATTTCAACATAATACTCAACCCGTTTGAAGTCCTATAGGCTTATCAGACCCAGAATTGGAGACTTAAAGGTGCCCTAGAATGCTTTTTCACAAGATGTAATATAAGTCTAAGGTGTCCCCTGAATGTGTCTGTGAAGTTTCAGCTCAAAATACCCCATAGTTTGTTTTTTTTTATTAATTTTTTTAACTGCCTATTTTGGGGCATCATTAACTATGAGCCGATTCAGGTTGCGGCCCCTTTAAATCTCGTGCTCCACGCCCCAAGAGCTCGCGCTTGCCTTAAACAGCATAAACAAAGTTCACACAGCTAATATAACCCTCAAATGGATCTTTACAAAGTGTTCGTCATGCAGCATGTCTAATCGCGTAAGTACAGTGTTTATTTGGATGTTTACATTTGATTCTGAATGAGTTTGATAGCGCTCCGTGGCTAAAGCTAACATTACACACTGTTGGAGAGATTTATAAAGAATGAAGTTGTGTTTATGAATTATACAGACTGCAAGTGTTTAAAAATGAAAATAGCGACGGCTCTCGTCTCCGTGAATACAGTAAGAAACGATGGTAACTTTAACCACATTTAACAGTACATTAGCAACATGCTAACGAAACATTTATAAAGACAATTTACGAATATCACTAAAAATATCATGATATCATGGATCATGTCAGGTATTATCGCTCCATCTGCCATTTTTCGCTGTTGTTCTTGCTTGCTTACCTAGTCTGATGATTCAGCTGTGCACAGATCCAGACGTTAATACTGGCTGCCCTTGTGTAATGCCTTGAACATGGGCTGGCATATGCAAATATTGGGGGCGTACATATTAATGATCCTGACTGTTACGTAACAGTCGGTGTTATGTTGAGATTCGCCTGTTCTTCAGAGGTCATTTAAACAAATGAGATTTATATAAGAAGGAGGAAACAGTGGAGTTTGAAACTCACTGTATGTCATTTCCATGTACTGAACTCTTGTTATTCAACTATGCCAAGATAAATTCAATTTTTGATTCTAGGGCACCTTTAAGTCAGGTGCTTAAGAGAAAATCTACCACACTTTAAAGTGTGTCATTTTAAACACAGTAAACTGGTATTCTCATGATTTGTTTACTTTGTATTGAATGTCTGTAAGGTGTTTTTGTACTAAAAAGAAACCAGCTACAGTCTGCAGTGGATGTTGAAGAGTGAATAATAAGAGATCGAGAGGATTTCTGTGAACTGAAGCTTGATATTCTGATCTCAGTTCAGATCCACACGTGTGTTTATGAGATCTGATCTACTGTCCATTCACTTACTTTACTGTAGTCAATCTCAACTATACCTGATCACACTATCAATATATTTATGATCACACTATCAATATATTTATGATCACACTATCAATATATTGATCAGGATTATGAGAGACTGAACATTATTCACTGAGGCTGCTGCATATCCAACAGCAGATTATCCATAGAGTGAGTCCTGGGAATTATTTCCTCTTCTTCTTCATTTAGAAGTGAACATCGTTTGGCTCCGTCGTCTTCATCTTCATCTTCATCTTCAGGGTATCTTCGTTTGCGTAGCCATAATGAACCTGAACAATGGTCTGCGAGAGCTAAAGTGGAGCAGAACAACAGAAGATCCGTCAGAAACTCAATGATACTGAATCTTGAATCTGTTCTTGTGTGAAGGATCAATAATTAAAGGTATTTTACACTCATCATAATAAAGTTTCAGTATATATTGCCACAAAATGAAGCACAAAACTCATGAAAAAAAAGGCCTGATATGTCTAAAAGCTGTAAACATGGAATTATAAACATGTTTGTAACACAAAACTGACAGAGAAAACAAGCATTTGTGGAGTTTTGAGTCAGAAGAGACACTCACATATTCTACTGGGTGTCCATGTAATGGAGGCTGAAATGAAAAGGTCAGTTAGTTTAAGACTATAAAGAAATGCTTTAATTAATGTCATACTTGTCTAATTACTTCCTCGGCGTACTGCAATAATCTCATCCTCGTGTTTAATGCCGTAGAAACCAAGTGTGCGATTCTTCTTCAGTGTTTCATGTTTGTAGAGAAGTTCAGCATCATCACCTGTGAAAGAAACACAACATGAGAACAGCAAACACACACATGTTCCTCATTAACATGTGTCTTAATCTCAGTCTTCTCAGCTGATAATATCACAGTTTTCTTTGTTCTTCTCCTCACATGACAGAATCAGACTGACTCACGTTGGTCTTCAGGAATGAGTTTTCTCTTCAGCTCCTCCACTGTGGTGTTCCTCAATTCCTCCTCTGAGTTCGACACACACACTTTCATTCTCTTTTTCTCATCTCTAAAGTAGATCTGAAAACTCATTTTCACTGTTCTCCAACCTTTACCAAGTTACCAATGTCAGATTAACTGAACTGAAGCAAGTGAGACTGTGGTTCGTTTCACTTTCACCAGAGGTGTCAAGTAATGAAGTACAAATACTTCGTTATCTTACTTAAGTAGAAATTTTGGGTATCTATATGGTGGATCCAAAATGGTCAATATTCATATTCATGCATTTTATTCATAATTATGGTAATCATTTATGGCTTATGATTTATCAATTTTACTTTTGATTTCTTATATTTATGTACTCTCACTTTATATATTAATTCTCATAATATTTTCAAGTATTTACTTGTTATTGTACCCTTATGGTTATTCTTATTTTAAGAGTATGTATGTTTGTTATATTCAATTGTTCTTCAAGTGTTCCCGTGTGACAGGTCACGCTGACACGTTTGTGGTTAGACACACTGTAAAAAATGGCTGTGAAATCTACAGTTATTTACTGTCGATTTCACAGTAACATTACTGTATAAGATTTTTACAGTAGAATATTGTAAAGTTTACAGTAAGACTGTAAAAATCACAGTAGTCCAAGCATTACAGTTGAAATCACAGTAGTCAAAGCATTACTGTAAAAAAATCACAATTTAGCCACTATAGTACTGTAAATAGTAAAGTAAACTACTGTAATTTTCCTTTTTTTATCATATCTTTCTTTGTACCCCTTTCACATGGACGGCTCCAGATTATTGTTGTTCAGAATTCATTACCGGAATATGATGTAAATACTCGATGGTGAGCTTTAAGTAAAAGTATAATATTAATAAATTAAAATGTGTCATGTAACTTGTACTCTGATGCACCTGCTGCAGGTGCTTTCTATTCCATACAATATATATTTTTTAAAGAATTCACATAAGATTCCAAGAATATTTTTGTTTGTTTGTTTTGTGACTGTAAATGGGTGTTTGGGTGTAAATGGGTGTTAACAGGGCAATAAAATATTTGATACGCCTTATCTTAATCTCCAAAGTCTCCCCTGACATGGTCTAACAATATATTCCAGATGTGTAACTTTTTGTGTTCAAAATTTACAAAAAAATATACAATGGGAATGTACAACATGAATCTATTTTCCAAACCGTGTTTGTGTCTTACCCTGAATTATTATGGTAATGGTACACCTAGAATAAGTGTGTATATTCGGACTATTTTAGACCAGTCTGGTAGGAACCGCTGCGGAGTATCACAGTACCTGCGTGACTCGTCATAGACATAAACAGAGAGAAGTAGCTCCGGCTACAATGTTCTTCCGCAAAATGCATGCCGTTTTGTTTATGAACTGCTAGAGTGCCAAAAGTTACAGACTTGTTTATATATTATATATATGTTGTGTTTGTGAATTACGGATATTTATTGGATGGGGCATGCGCGAGACAAATTCGAAATTTTAAACAAGCAAGTCAAACGGACTTTCGGAGAATCTTGAGTATTGCGCATGCGCATCATTTGGTTCTGTAACGGTCGACCTCCAGCAGACGGACACAGTAAAAGGTAAGCCCTACAAATCTGCTTTTATTCATCGTTTTTGCCCATGTGACACTAAATATCACTTGTGATGAGTAATGTTAGTGCAGTGTTTTTGGTTTTCTAAATGTATTTCATAAATAAATTCCGTTTGGTTAATGTGCGCACGAGCGCTGTCTCCCGTGAGGCGGGAACGTTCAAATCTGAGACAGTTTTACATTTTTCTTTTAGTTATTTTAAATGTAATGTTAACTGTTTAATGCTATAAACAGCAGAATAATCACTTATATTCGTTAAACAGCAACTGTAGTAGAGTGTTTGTTCATTTTAGACCCTGCCTGGCCTCCATGAAGCTCACGTGAACCATTGAAAACTCAATAAAATGTGTATAAAACGGTTAACGTTAATCAGACACGATTAATTACTTAACGATTTGTTTACTAAAATTATGACTGCCAATAATCCAGGTAAGTCAATGATTTAGAGTTGTTTATGACAAAATATTCTCGTTTGTCGCCACTTACTGGTTTAACGTTATGTGTGAGTCTATTCATTCCTATAAATCTAACATACTTTTTATTTTCAGCAGCTGAGGAGAGACAGTCATGATGCCATGACAATAATTGATGATTAAAAGCAGGGGTGGGTATTAAATTCGTTTCTGACTGCTATCGGTATGTATGTAACGTTCAGTCTTTAATTAACGTTACCCTTTATATACAACCACATGTCATTCAGATAATCTCCAGGTGGACTGCACGGGTCCAGGATCTAGAGATCATTCATCATGAGGACGATGTTCCAGGAGAAGCAGCATATCCTGGGTGAAAAACTATGCCTTAATTTTTCCAATATCACTTAGGTAAGACTAAATGTATTTAAATTGATTTCAATCATGGGTCATTTGTTTCAGGTCTACTTGATCATTTTGTTGGCCTGGATGTGAGAACATGGTCAAAAGGTGTGTCAATCAGCATCCAGCCATAAAAGATGCCTTCTCGTTAAAAGGCTCAGAAGGACAAACAGGTAATTCACAGGGTTGAATTTCACAATTCACTCACAGAGACAAAGAGATGTTAATAATTCTGAATTTGAGGGGTCAGCAATTTTACTATTTGATACATTTACACTTTTTATTTAAGTCAAAATGAAATCACTGATTGATGAATCTGAACATAGTTGATGTGTACATTTATTTAGAGATCAGATTTGATATCTTAAAATGCACTGTCTGTCCAAAATTACAGACTTTCCTGTTGTTGGTGCATATTAACCATCATCCTGTCATTGTTTCTTTTCTGTTTCAAAAAGCAGACTTTATATTTATCATTTCAGGTCCTGATTAGGAGACACAGAGAACATGAAGCTACAGTATGTGCCGTGCTGCTTATATTTATCAAGCAGTAAAAATGCTTAAAACTAAAAACAAGCATTTTAAAATTTTATGAAAATAGTCATTTATTACACTCCATTCATTCAACAGCAATGGCTGATTTCGTACGTCATTGCATCATTTCTACATCATTCCACATGCTTTACACTTTCAAATTTCAGTTTTTAATCAAGTGTTTACATGTCCTATCGAACAGATTAGAAAAGGTTTAAACCACCCCTTACAATCAGAATGAAATTTTAAAATCTGATTTGGCAAATTTATTCTGATGACATTGTTGCATGTAACTTAAAGGGATAGTTCACCCAAAAATGAAAATTCTGTCATCCTTTACTTATCCTTTACAAATGATACACAATCAGATCACATAGGCTGCTTGGCAACTCTATAACTTTTTTTTAAATCTAAAGCTATAGCAGCAACATTAGCTGTGTTTACATGGGTTCTAATAATCAGACTAGTAGCACAGATGGAATATAAAGTCACATGTTAATTGGAATGAATTTAATTATTTAATTCAGATTGAAAGGGCATGTTTAAAACTTTTGTAAAATCTGTTTGATACTATCAAATACAATCCAAAATCTCCTTCCACTCATCATCTTATCCACAAGCTCCTTGTTTTGGCCGTTGAAATGAGCATTTTTACTGCTTAAATATAAACAGCATGGCACAAAGCTTAATGTCCTCATCGTCTCCTAATTAGGACCCATAATAGATAAATGTTAAGTCTGTTTTTAAAACAAAGAAAAGCTGTGTAGTGCAGTCGTGCAATGTGCCAATTGTTTTGACATGATTATCGGGTTAACTAACTTGTATGCAAGTGCTCACAAACTTTGTTCGAACTTTCACAGTGTACGCCTGCCTAAAGGGTTAGTTCACACAAAAATGAAGAAAAAAAAAAGACTCATCCTTATGTCATTCTGAACATCCAAGACTGTGTAGTTCATCTTCGAAACATAAGTGAAGATATTTTAATGAAATCTGAGAGCTTTCCATCCCTCAATTTACAGACCATGCATCTAACACTTTGACACTTCAAAAAGTTCATAAAGTGATTGTAAAAGTGATCCATTTGAATGGAGCAGTTTAGTCCAAATTTTCTGAAGAGACTTGTTCGCTTAATGCAATATACAGTTTGAGTTTAGACTTTTATTCACATATAAACATTAATTAGCAAACAATGGAAAATGGAAGCTCAACTTGTTTGTATATGCACTAGTGTGTTGAATTTGTTTATTATATAAGGTGATCAAGTTTATTCAGAAAATTTGGACTAAACCTCTCAATTAGATTAGATTTACGATCTGTATGAAATAATTTTATTTTAAACATCAAAGTGACAGTTGTGTAGACTTTATTTGTGTCTTGAAGATGAATGAAAGTCTTAACAGGTTTGGAACGACATGAACTCATGTCATGATAAAAACAATTTTATAACTTACAATATATACATGATAATATTTTAATGATTTCAAAATACTTTGAAGAATTCAAAAAACTTTATAAATCACAATTCATTTAGGCTACATGAAATATGCCCTTACTGTATTTTTTTCTTAAATTATTTTTTTTGTGCTTTCGTGTACATGAAGATGTATTTTTTGAGGATGCTGCTATGATAGACCCTAGATTTAAGGGAAAGGTGAAAAATGAGTAAGTGACAGTGACACGATTATAAATGTAATTCGGTAATTTAACTTATCTTGCCTAAACTCGCCTAGTCAGAGGCAGTTGCGTTCAGTCAGTGTTTAAAATCTGTAAGGAAACAGCTAATAGTAAAACTTGTTTAGAATATTAAAGTAAAACTACTTTAAAATATTATTATTTTACTATATTTTTCAACAAATGCAGCCTTGGTAAGTGGAAAAGACTGCTTTCAAAAGTAAAAATGCAGCTTCAATGTAATCTTCTCTTTCAGCTGCCAGAGGAGGATGATGATGATGATGGCAGTGGTGACCGAGATGAAGAGGAGGAGGAACATGTAAGTTAGACACGCTTTCCTCATTCCTTTCTAACAAATAATAAACCTGACTACAACAACTACTACAATAACATTGTTTTTAGCTTCCAGTTTGCAAAAATCCAAAGTGATCCTTGCCTCAGAAGAGCCTGAGAAAGACACACTTCCTCCTCTCACAGCTCTCCATCATCTTCCTCCTCAACACTGTTGGAAAGAGTGTTCTACACAGCTGAGGACACGGTAATGAGAGATCTCAAATTCTTCCTGAGAAAGTCCACATGTTAATTTTCTTGAACAAAAACTGTACATGTATTTTTGGGTGGGCCAAACTATTATTTGAAGAAATGCTAAAAATCTCTATATTGCTCTTTATACATATCTTTTACTCTTTATGAATGTCATCTTCTAGATTTTTTTTATCTTTTGGGAAGCTCAAGGACTGTATATCTTTGGTAATTGTGATATCGTCTGGTAAAAGTTCTAGTAAAGCAGTATTAAAGCACATTACCTCAGTATATATTACTCATACAGGACACTTAGGAAATGGTTTAAAACATTTTTTTGCAAATAAAGTAATAAAATATCTGCTGAATCTTTTTTCACATATTTGTCATTTTTGTGCTAAATTTTGGAGAGTAGTAATCATAAGAGTATAAATATAATTGATAAAATCATTATTTAACTATACCCATCTCTCTAATGATGAAACACTTTTTCAATAAAAAGAATAAAACATTAATCATTTGGTTACATTTATTTATTGATTGTATTGTTTGGTCTATGAATGTGTTTGATTTATGAATTCATGTGTTCAATTTTCTGTACTCATAACTTAATAACACTTGGTTGCATGGTAATGTTAATGTATTGGCTTATTGTACAAAGTAACAATGCTGATGATTTCATGGATGCAGTGTGTTTCTAGCCATTTTCTATCATAATTTAATGAGGGCATCTATTGGTTTCCATTACATATTTTGATCTGCAAATGTATTAACCAAACCAATACAATTCCTTATAACAATTAGAATTTATAATGTTTTATAGCAGAGAATTAAGTGTTCAGTTCTGCATGGATTCTGTGCATGGAACACAGAAAGTTTGTTAACTTTGGATGGTATAATGGCATGTTGTCCAATGTCCATTATCCCTTTATGTTGTACCTGTTTTGTCATTCCTGTTCACCAAATGTTTTTAAATAAATAACTGTTAACAATTTTATTATTGTCTGCAGTTGATTGCAATGTTTTAGAATATGGGTGATTCTTTTAATGATGGCTAATATTAAATCACAGTGATACAGTATTTAAATTGTACAGTGAGATACTGAATGCAATTAATGTATGTAAATGCAATTGAAATCACAGTATTTATTTTTTTCTTCTACAGTAAAACAATCAATACTGTAAATACAACTAAAATCACAGTGTTTAATTGTTTTTTATTTTACAGTGAATACACAAAATACTGTAAATGGAAGTACAGTACCCTTACTGTAAAACATATTCACAGTAACTTACTGGCAACAATTAGCCAGTAAGTTACTGTAAATACAACTAAAATCACAGTATTTAATTGTTTTTGATTTCACAGTGTATACATAAAATACTGTAAATGGAAGTACAGTACCCTTACTGTAAAACGTATTCACAGTAACTTACTGGCTAATTGTTGCCAGTAAGTTACTGTAAATTTTACGGTAAATTTTTTACAGTGCATTGGACGCCTGCCAAGTACTGCAGAAGTGATGTGTTTCAGAATCAGCTGCTCATTTGAACTTAATATGTCTGTCATTATTTCTGCTGACATTTGATAATCTAAGATTTGCAAAATTCCCTTAAGTGGGTCAAAATAACCCCTACCACTATTTCTGACACTGGACCACATAATGAGTAAAACCATTTAACCTTTTCTTATTAGAACAAAAACATCAGTTTGAGTGGGATGTAAATTTCCCTATATGCTCATGGTATAAAATGGACTGAGTCGTTGATAGTTTAGTCTTTTTCCTTCTTTACTCTCGCCTTCTCTTCTGCTTCATCTCTATCTGCAAATGTCTTAATTATTGTTAGATACAATACTCTGGATTTTACCAAACTCTAAAATTTCATTATTAACTGATTGTTATTTTACCTTTTGGTTTTATTAAATATTTTCATTATTGATTAAAGTTTGCGTGTGAGGCTAAATTTAATTGAAATGAATAAATAATTTTTCTTCAACATCATCAACAGCCTGGATCTCATTTTCTCAAGTTTTTGCATCACTATACTTTACTGGAGTAGCCTAATTATTTTTCAGCCGACTTTTTACTTCTACTCCTTACATTTCCACGCAATTATCTGTACTTTCCCATAGTAGACATAGGTACATTTTGACATCTGCGATTGCGTGTATTTGACTATTCAGGCACAAGAAAAACTGATGGTGCGCATGACAGAGAAAGAGTGCACGTGAGATTCCACCTATCCAGCCTTCACAACAAGTTAATTGATAAATAACTGTAATTGAATTGTAATTTTGTGATACGACGATCTTCAACGATCATTTGGCTGTTAGTTGAAATTAAATTCAACCCGCCAAAGTGGCTAGTGGGAGTGGCTGTCTTACCCGCCACAGCTGAAATCTACCCACATTTTGCGGGTTGTCGGGTCTTAAAGGTGCTAAAGAGGATGTTTTGTTTTATACATTTTTGCAATATTACTTGAAACTGTCTTTACTAACTGATAAAAGACTATTTATTAGGTGCACTGAAAGTAATAATATTAATATACATCATCTGTGCACGAGGTAGGGCCTTAAAAACATCAGACATCAGCGATCATCGCGTAAACGATTGGCCCTCTGGCTTGTCAATCACTGCCGTGACGTTCCTTGTGAGAGACGAGCTGCGCGCTCCAGTAACTTTCCACACTCCACAGGCGCCGCATGCAGTGTTTTTGTCCGGAGACAGGAGTAACAACTGCAGATTATGAGTTACCTGCGGTGAGTCCGACATAATGAATCCACTAACACGACACAGTGAATGCCGGTGATAAACACTAGTGTTCAGATACTCGTGCACGAGTTTTGGGAGGCGTTCCCTTGAAATGAGCTGTGAAGGAGGGGGGTTGTTCTTACCCATGCGCTCATTTCAAAAACTCACTAACAGTCTTTGGTTTCTCAGTCGTCGAAAACATACTCTGTAGCACCTTTAATGTCAAGCCCTGATTGTTACTAAGCCTGCCCTGGGTACACCAATTTTCTTGTCCGTTGCCCTCACAGATTCAGCTAAGCTTGGATGTACATTTACATTCCAATAAAGGTTATTGATGACATGCCTCTGAAGTTTGACTATTTGCACCATTACAATACTTATAGGCAACTAGTCATCATATCTCCCACTCCATGAAACACATGTTAATGCTCAGTAGTACACATATTGTCACGGGAAATAGGACCCAGAGGCGAGAGAGTGGAAAGAACACAGTTTTAATGGTCCTTCCGAGAAAATAACTCAGGCAGTCTGCCAAGTGCGGGAATCACACACGCACTGCAGCTGGAATGGAAAATAGAATAGAGAAAAAACAACAGTCAAGGGGTGCTGCAGAGCCGTTACTGGTCAGGGCTTCTTCGGGCTGGTGATGGTAAAACCCACGGCCGACAGATGGAGAACCAGGCAGAGGGAACCAGAAGTCGGATGAGAAATCCAGAGATGACGTCTGTGACAGGGACTGGGACTAAGACAGTAGCACACACAATAATAGAGATCAGCAAAAAGTCTCCTTAAGGAAGCGGGGAGCAAACGCCAGCGAGAGAAAACAATAATCCGACACTGAAGCGCGGCTAGCAGCAGAACAAAGAAGGGGAAGCAATCAGAGAAGAAGCGCAACAGGTGCGTGATCAATCAGTGCGAGCGCTGAGGAGAAAAGAGCTGCAGGTGAAAACTCCTAAGGAAACGATAGGAAGAAAGAGGAAAATTTAAGGAGCAATTAAACCTGATTCATGACAGTACCCCTCCCTCGAAGAGCGCCCCCTGGCACTCCAAAGGCAGAGGACTGGCGAGAGCGGAGGAAGTCCTCGATGAGCGAGCGGTCCAGGACGTCCCGGGCAGGGATCCAGCTTCTCTCCTCCGGACCATAACCCTCCCAATCGACCAAGTACTGATGTCCGCGCCCTCGGCGACGCACGTCCAGCAACTTCCTGACCCTATAAACGGGGGAACCCTCAACAAGGACAGGACAACGGGAGGGCTGGGCGGGAGCGCGAATAACCGGTTTAATACATGACACATGTAAGACGGGGTGTACGCGTCGTAAGTTGGGCGGCAGCTTGAGTTTGACAGCAACGGGACTAAGAACCTTGGAAATGCAAAAAGGACCAATGAAACGCGGGGCCAGTTTACGAGAGGAGTGTTGTAATGGTAAGTCACGTGTGGAAAGCCACACTTTCTGCCCACAGACATACTTCGGAGCTTTGGCGCGACGACGATTGGCAGAGCGGCGAGTAAGTTCTCTATTACGACACAAAGTGACTCTGACTGTTCTCCAAATACGCTGGCAGCGACGAACAAAAGCTTGGACCGAGGGCACCGACGCCTCTGACTCTTGGGAAGAGAAAAGAGGCGGTTGGTACCCCAGGCAAGACTGAAAAGGGGAGAACCCGGTGGCAGAAGTAGGAAGAGAGTTGTGTGCATATTCTACCCATGGCAATTGTTCACACCACGATGCGGGATTACGGAAGGCCAGGGTACGGAGCATACGTCCTAAAATCTGATTGGTGCTCTCGGCCTGCCCATTAGTCTGGGGGTGAAAACCAGATGACAAACTGGCCGTGGCCCCAATCTGACGACAAAACTCCTTCCAGAACATAGATGCAAATTGGGGACCCCTATCAGAAACAATATCAGTAGGGAGACCATGCAAACGGAAAACGTGTTCGATCATCAATTGGGCCGTTTCCTTCGCGGAGGGTAATTTGGGTAGCGGAACAAAGTGAGCGGCCTTAGAAAATCGATCGACAATAGTCAAAATGACAGTATTCTCGGCCGAAGGAGGAAGGCCCGTCACAAAATCGATAGCAATGTGAGACCACGGTCTGGACGGAACAGGAAGAGGGCGGAGTAACCCCGCGGGAGGAGAGTTATTAGATTTGGTCTGGGCGCAAGTGGCACAAGCAGAGATAAATTTACGAACGTCTCGAGAGAGAGCGGGCCACCAGAACCGCTGATTAATGGCTGCGAGCGTACCTCTAATCCCAGGGTGAATCATTAACTTAGACGAGTGGCCCCACCGTAGCACTGCGGGACGAACGGAGACAGGGACGAAGAGAATGTTGCGGGGGCAATTGGGAGGAATAGCAACATTAGTCAACGCTGATTTGACCCGTCTCTCTATTCCCCAGACCGCACCTCCAACAACGCAACCCTCAGGCACAATGGTCTCGGGAGTGGCGGCGCTGTCCAAGGTACCGAACTGGCGAGAGAGAGCGTCGGGCTTGATATTCTTCTCGCCGGGGCGGAAGGAAATGGAAAAATCAAATCGCCCAAAAAATAAAGCCCAACGAGCCTGACGCGCGTTAAGTCTCTTAGCCGTCCGAATGTACTCTAAATTCTTGTGGTCAGTCCAAACAACAAATGGAATTGAGGTACCCTCAAGCCAATGACGCCACTCCTCGAGGGCCAACCGAACCGCAAGGAGTTCACGATTACCTATATCATAATTACGTTCCGCAGGCGAAAGCCGAACGGGAGAAATATGCACAAGGATGAACCCTCTCGTCCTGCGGTGAACGTTGCGAAAGAATGGCACCAACGGCCACATCAGAGGCATCCACCTCGACGATAAATTGTCGTTCGGGGTTAGGGGTGACTAAAATAGGAGCCGTGGAAAAAAGCCTCTTTAATCTGTCAAACGCAGACTGCGCGGGCTCAGACCAAACAAAGCGAGTCTTGGACGACGTAAGGGCTGTTAACGGAGCTGCTACTCGACTGAAATTGGAAATAAAGCGACGGTAAAAGTTAGCGAATCCGAGGAAACGCTGCAGCGCAACGCGAGAATCAGGAACGGGCCACTCAACCACCGCACGCACCTTGGCTGGGTCCATGCTAATGCCATCGGCCGACACCACCGAGCCAAGGAACGTTACCGAAGAAACATGAAAAGCACACTTCTCCGCCTTCACGAAGAGGCGGTTTTCCAGAAGGCGCTGTAATACACGACGAACGTGCTGGACATGCATCTGCAGGGAGGGCGAGAAAATCAAAATATCATCGAGGTAAACAAAGACGAAGACATTGAGCATGTCACGTAGGACATCATTGACTAGGGCTTGAAACACAGCCGGAGCGTTGACAAGGCCGAACGGTAAAACCCGATATTCAAAGTGTCCAAGAGGAGTATTAAACGCGGTCTTCCACTCATCTCCCTCTTTAATCCGAACCAAGTGGTAGGCGTTACGGAGATCGAGTTTAGTGAAGATCTTGGCCCCTTGCAAGATCTCAAACGCCGACGACATAAGGGGTAAAGGATAACGGTTCTTAACAGTTATGTCGTTAAGGCCTCGATAATCTATGCAAGGTCGAAGCGACCCGTCCTTTTTCTTGACAAAAAAAACCCCCGCACCGGCGGGCGAGGTAGAAGAAACGATAGTCCCGGCCGCGAGACTCTCAGTCAAATATTTCTCAAGAGCCTCGCGTTCGGGAGCGGAGAGCGAATACAAGCGCCTGCGAGGAGGGGTAGTACCGGGAAGGAGGCCGATGCTACAATCGTAAGGGCGGTGGGGAGGGAGAGAGGCGGCCCGGGAACGGCTGAACACAGCCCGCAAATCGAGATACTCCTCCGGCACTCCAGACAAATCAGCAGGTTCCTCCTGAAAGACAGAAACAGAAGAGAGAGAAGGAACAGCGGAAACAAGACAATGGGTATGACAAGACAGCTTCCATGACATGATACTTCCCTCTGCCCAGTCAATCTGCGGGTTATGTTGGACTAGCCAGGGGTGACCCAATACAACAGGGGTGATGGAGGAACGAAAAATAAAAAATTAAATTGTCTCTTGGTGATTTCCCGAGATGGTGAGACTCACCGGAGCGGTGGCGAGACGAGTACATGGTAGCTGACTTCCATCCAGAGCGAATAGAGGGGTAGGCTTATCAAGATGGTGAAGAGGAATGTTATGCTCCAAAGCCCATGCTTCGTCCATGAAATTTCCTTCGCAGCCAGAATCGATAAAGGCTTGACACGAGACCCTGATTCCAGACCAGTGAAGTGTGACCGGGAAAATGGTGCGTGTTCTCTCCGAAGGGGATCTCGCAGCTGCGCCCGTCAGTACTCCCCGATCTACTGACGAGCGCATCCTTTTAACGGACAGACCGCTACCAGATGACCAGATCCTCCGCAGTACATGCACAGCCGATGCAGGATGCGGCGCTGACGCTCAGCAGGAGAGATCCGTATCCCGGAAACTTGCATAGGCTCGGGAATCTGAGCAGCCTCGAACGATACAGGAGTGAGAGCAGGTGGTGAAGGGGTCGGCCCTCGGACACGGCGTCGTAGCTCAGCTCGCCTCTACAATCTGATGGCCAATTCCACCAACTGATCGAAATCAGTGGGGACTTCACGCGCATAAATCTCGTCTTTAACTTCTGAGCACAGCCCCTCCAGAAACCGAGCTGCCAGAGCAGGCTCGTTCCACTCACTGGTGACAGAGAGAGTACGAAACTCTATGGAATAGTCGGAAACTGACCTTCTGCCCTGGCGAAGCACAGCTAGCTGACGAGACGCCTCGCGTCCACTGACCGAACGATCGAAGACCTTCGTCATCTCCTCCTTAAACTGGGCAAAGAACCGGCAGCACTCAGCCTCTGCCTCCCAGACCGCCGTGGCCCAGTCCCGCGCTCTTCCAGTCAGTAAGGAAATCACAAAGGCGACCCTGGCGCGGTCAGAAGCGTATGTGGCGGGCTGAAGAGAGAAGACAACCTCGCACTGAGTGAGAAAAGCCTTACATTCAGATGGCTCACCCGCGTATCTTGGGGATTGTTCACTCTAGGCTCCGGAGCTGAGCTGGGAGACGGAGGATCGGACAGCTCGGAGCGGAGATACTGCAAACGGTGATTAAGATCAGCAACCTGGCCAGCGAGACTCTCTACCGCCTGTCTTGCAGCGGAGAGCTCCTCCTCATGTCTCCCTAGCATGACTCCCTGCATCTCCACCGCCGAACAAATCGGTCCTTCCCCGCCGGGTCCATAGCTGGTCGGATTATTCTGTCACGGGAAATAGGACCCAGAGGCGAGAGAGTGGAATGAACACAGTTTTAATAGTCCTTCCGAGAAAATAACTCAGGCAGTCTGCCAAGTGCGGAATCACACACGCACTGCAGCTGGAATGGAAAATAAATAGAGAAAAAACAACAGTCAAGGGGTGCTGCAGAGCCGTTACTGGTCAGGGGTTCTTCGGGCTGGTGATGGTAAAACCCACGGCCGACAGATGGAGAACCAGGCAGAGGGAACCAGAAGTCGATGAGAAATCCAGAGATGACGTCTGTGACAGGGACTGGGACTAAGACAGTAGCACACACAATAATAGAGATCAGCAAAAAGTCTCCTTAAGGAAGCGGGGAGCAAACGCCAGCGAGAGAAAACAATAATCCGACACTGAAGCGCGGCTAGCAGCAGAACAAAGAAGGGGAAGCAATCAGAGAAGAAGCGCAACAGGTGCGTGATCAATCAGTGCGAGCGCTGAGGAGAAAAGAGCTGCAGGTGAAAACTCCTAAGGAAACGATAGGAAGAAAGAGGAAAATTTAAGGAGCAATTAAACCTGATTCATGACACATATATGGTGCTTTAATGTATTTGCATTGTACTAAAATGCATTCATTTTCAATGGGCATATATGCGGCTGAAACAGGTAGCCTAGTGCATCCCAAATTTTTCAACATTAACATTTTAATATAACATTATAGTCATTATGGCCTTTAGGAAAATGTTTTTTGAGGAGGTGGAGTAGTGCACAATAGGCCTCTGTGGCGCGGCCTAAGCTTTTGTCCTTAATGGCATTTTTTCCCCTACATTAAGTAGTTTTGAAACCAGTACTTTTACATTTTTACTTGAGTAAAAAGCTTGAGTTGATACTTCAACTTCTACAGAAGTATTTTTAAACCTTAGTATCTATACTTCTACCTGAGTAATGAAGGTGAATACTTTTGACACCAGTAAACAATTAAAAAAAAAAAAGCTAATAATTATATTAAGTAATCATATCTGAGATCATGTTAAAGCAAATTGGAATGGATGAAATTACTTTTTATCCATTGAAAGGCCAAAGGGAAAATTCTCACAAAATAAAAATATTCACGTGCACGTATGATTTAATAACTGTAAAAGAAAGGGCTAAATACAATATTTACATATGAGGAAATCCACAGAATGTCTTTTAACTTTATAAACCATATTTTTAGGTACCATTTTACATTTAGAGGCTGACTTCAGAAGAGAATATAGTGAATGTTCATGGGTGTAAATCTGAATCATATCACTAACTGATGACAGTATGAATATGTTCCTGTGGATCATGTGACGCGGTACTGAACTACATCACTGGCCGGTCAGGCTGCTTCATCAGAGCCAAATGTTCCAGAGACTGAGTCCTGGGCATTTGTTTATCCTCATCTTCATCATCACCATCATCGTCATCTTCAAAGGAAAATGATTCTGTGACAGAAACTAAACAGAAGTTGACTGTTTTTTTCCAGTGTATTGGTGCCTTAATTATGTGATGGATCAATAATTAAAGGTATTAACACTCATCATAATAAAGTTTCAGTTTATATTGCCACAAAATGAAGCACAAAACTCATGAAAATGTGTCTAAAAGCTGTAAACATGGAAATGTGTATAATACAAAACCACTGATAGAGAAAACAAGCATTTGTGGACTTTTGACTCAAGAGATACTGACCTGTTGACTTAAACACATGAGAAGAACCTTTCTTGTATTTCTCTCTAATGGAGGCTGAAATGAAAAGGTCAGTTAGTTTAAGACTATAAAGAAATGCTTGATATAATGTCAAATACTTGTGTGATGCATACTTCCACGACCACGGTACACTGCGATAATCTCATGCTTGGGTTTAATGTGGTAGAAACCAAGTGTGTGATCATCCTTCAGTTCCACATCTTTGTAGCAAAGTACAGCATCATCACCTGTGAAAGAAACACAACATGAGAACAGCAAACACACACGTGTTCCTCATTAACATGTGTCTTAATCTCAGGCTTCTCAGCTGATAATATCACAGATTTCTTTGTTCTTCTTCTCACATGACAGAATCAGACTGACTCACGTTGGTCTTCAGGAATGAGTTTTCTCTTCAGCTCCTCCACTGTGGTGTTCCTCAATTCCTCCTTTGAGTTCGACACACACACTTTCATTCTCTTGCATCCTTGTTTCGTATCTGTAAAGTAGATCTTAACCTGTTAACTGTCACAGCCATTACATATTTAAAACAGTAATATTCTATACTAAACCTAAACTAATCTTGACAAACTATATATCATTTGAAAGCTTAGAATCTCTAGTTTACATATTTGGTGACTGATTTTCAAAATAAATTACAGAGGAGCAGTGATTTATCAATTTGCAACAAGCATATTTTCATACTCATAAAGCATGTTCAGACCTTTATTTTGAAATAGCGATGAACATGAAAAATCATTAAAGATTAGTTGAAACATGTTTGTTTTCATGCCAAGAGTTCAAAAGATAACATCCATTCAATTCTTTGAGAAAAAAAGGTCTGAAAATGTTTTTAATAGAAAAAAAAAAAATACATTTATGATTGTGGCGGCGATCTATAACCCACATACATGTTGTTTTTATGTTTATTAGAGGCTGAATTCATATAAATTTTCTGCCAAACTTCCCATACTACTTCTATATAGGATGTCTACTTCATAAATTGTAAGAAAATAATGGAAATATATGGTTCAGATCACTCAAACCATATAGAAATGGAGGCGCCTTTATATGGTCACCAATAGAGTTTGGTTGTCATCTAGTGAAAAAGTGTGGTACTGCGCCCAAACTAAATATTACTGAAAGCTCATTTTTTGAGATATCAACCTGAAATTTGGAACACAACTTGTTCAGATTTTTGGCTTTGATTTCCTTGCAGTTTTAGAGTAAAACTTGTTTTGTAAAATATATATTTTATACAAAATATAAAATATTATATTTTTACATTTTACATTTTCATAAACTTAAACTTCTATAACTTTTTTTCTGTTTCACTTACATAAGTTATTTCACTTCTACAATAATCTGCCAACAATAATTTCATCTTTAAAACAAGACCAGCCTTATGTCTATACTCCAAAGTATTCTTGAATTACAATCATTTAAGTTTGGATAGTGCATTTTCTTGTCTAAAAAAAAAAGTGGGGGTGACAGTTAAAGGGTTAAAACACATTTGGACTGTTCTCCAAGCTACCTTATATTTTCAGATTAACTGAACGGATGCACATGAGACTGTGGTTAAAGTTTCACTTTCACCATTTAAACTCATGCATGAGCCTATATTCGTCTCCACCCGCTGTTTCAGCTCTTTCCTCCATTTCACACTTTGACACTGTTAGCCTTAGTTTCATCTTTAGCTGAGGTAAACCTTAGACTTTCCCATTGTCTGTCATTTTGACATAAAAATTCCATCATCTATTACTATTGTTATTATTTATGTCTTGTTTTATTTTATATATATATTTTAGCTGTTGTTCTATGCTTGGGCCAGCTGCATAAACATAGATGTTCTTCGTGAACTTTCTGCAGCGTTTCTTTGCGCATCGATGCAGGAATGACAAACTTCTTTCCCTCGAAAATGATGTCATTCACCACTGAAAGCTTTGATCTGCACGACCAGCAATCTTAGATTTGCTTTTGCACAGTCACTTTTCTTTTCTGGCCAACCGTTCAGGATGATCTCTTTGAGTTGTGTCATTGTTCCATCCATACCGGTTGCTTTTCTTATTTGTTCAGTTTTCTCTGGGGACACGAGAAGAGAGGTTACAACAGGGACGGTACTAGGCTTGTTGGACTGGGGGGGCAATCACAAATTTTGGTAGGGCAGCATATCCCCCCCCCTCCCCCTCCCTCCCAAACACACACACACACACACACACACACACACACACACACACACACACACACACACATACACATACACACATACACCCTGTGGAAAAAAGTGTGAAAACCTAAATTACAGGACATTTGTTGTGAATTATACATTATATAATGTATAATATTATATAAAGATAATATTGCATATATAATATTATAACATTATGATAAGTATAATATTAAATAACGCGATAAATGCCATTTTCAAAAAAAATGAGTTTCCACCAAAAATCAGTATTGTATCTGGTCGGTATTGAAAAGTAATTTATTAATTTTGCGCAAAATGCGATATCCGTCGTGTTATTCTGTCATATTTTCTCCCTTTCTTTCCTAAACGTGACAAACGCCAGTCTCCTTTCTCTGCAGAACGCGATATATCCGCTCAACCAATCACAGCGCACCATTCCACACACTGTAATACCAATGTACTCGGCAAATATGTTTATTTAACCGTGCGGTGGCGCCAGATACTCTTTAATCGGTAATGACAAAAAATTTATAACATTAACAAGACGACCCGTTGAACTCATTTTGGGAGCGACGCCTGAATGTGTTTTTAGTCAAATGCCTGTATATAAGATAAATATTGTCAAAGTTTAGACTCTGTCATTATTAGCTATATTATATCATATACACCAGAATTATAAAACATTATTACAAGCTTGCCGTTGTGAATCGGGCTGAGGTAAGCAGATATTTTTGAACACTGGTTGGTTATGTACTTGCTCAAAAATTTATTTTGGATAATTTTTAAGAAAAAAAAAGTTACAGACAGCAGCTTTAAAAAGGGAGAATGAGAATGCAACTGATGATCGATGACTGTGTGTGTGTGTGTGTGTGTGTGGTCTTGGTAAATCCTACGTTATGGGGATAAAATGTCCCCATAAAGATGGCAATATCCGAAATCCTTGTTCTTGTGGGACATTTTGGTCCTCATCATGAGGAGAATATCTGATAAATCAGACTAAGTGATGCTTTTTGAAAATGTAAAAATGCATAAGTTAAAAATGCAAAGTTTTCTGTGATGGGTAGGTTTAGGGGTAGGGTTAGTTTAGGGGAGAGAATATACAGTTTGTACAGTATTTACAGTTTTTTTTTTAATTGCATTTACATGTATTTTATGTAATTTGGTTTTTAATATATTATTTACATGTATTCATTCATATACACACACACACATATGCTCATACACACACACACACACACACACACACACACATATTATATACATATGCACACATCACTGGTTATTTATTTACATTTATCACCACTCTTAATGTTTTGGACTTCGTTTGATACTTAATGGCAAAAGAAATACTGCTTCATAAAAAAATAAATAAATAAATAAATCTCAATGTCGCAAAGCCTACGGCATGTGATCTCGAATTCAGGTCTGTCTTTATTTGCGAATTGCATTTGTCAGATAGGCCTACACTGCACACAGTATTATTTCAAAATATCCGTCTTTCTTTGCGAGCATTCGCGTATGCATACAAGGAAATAAATCTGTTGTGTTAATCTGTGAATTAGGTCTTAATATAGCTAATTATTATTAAGCCTAATATATGCACTGTTAATTTAATTATATAGCTTCTTTCTTATAGTCACTTATACTGTTTGTTATTCGCATCTTTCTTCTTTTGTACTGGCTATTGCTTAGTAGTCTATGTGAATTATTTATGGACATAATGTACGAATTATTCATTGTTATGGAAATTACTGAGGAAAATGTTCGCTGACAGCTATCTCAGCATGCAGAAAATATGACGGCTCATCGTGATATTTTTTAGGCTACTTGCTTGAAGATTAGGTGTGCACTGACGTGTTTTCTGATTAATGTTCGTTACTTCCCAGTTCGCATGTTTTTGGATTTTAAGTCCATTTTTATGAGATTAAATATCATTATAAGCATAATATTCACTTTTTTTCTGTGAATAAAGTGGCCTATCCTTAATCAATAGATAAGACGTTTTTAATGTTTATGTAGGCCTATTGATTTTTATTGTTGGCTGCACATTTTTGGGGGGGCACAAGGAAATTCTGGGGGGGCAATGCCCCCCCTAGCCCCCCCTAGACCCGGCCCTGGGTTACAATCATGTCAACATACGCTTTTCTCACTATTGAGGTTTTCATGCTTGTCGACTGATTGAGAGAGTGTATCTGCTGCAAACATGAATTTTCCTGGTGTGTATATCATTTTGACATTGTATTTTTGGAGTCTGATGAGCATTCGTTGGATTCTCATGGGACAGTCATTTTAGGCCTTGGACATTATGGACTTACAGTCCCTATTCTGACACCATGTTATGTTATAAATGCCACTGGACAAAGACTTGCCGTGATTTCTGATGATTTATTAAGTGCGCACACACATAGCGTTCATCCCACTGGCACAGTGCCCGATCCGCAACACAGTCTCGGAACCAAAGTTGTTATAGGCATAACATCACACCGTCAACACACGCCTGTGTACAGTTGGAGTGTGTCCTGCAGGGGGCGGCAGTGATTCGCCGATCCTCATTAATCACTTTCTGCTGAAGAAGAACATCATCATCATCATAATCATCATCATCAGGTGCTAAAATTAGATTAATGAATGAATAAAGACCAAAAAAAAAAAAAAAAACTGATATTTTTAATTAAACAGTTAAATAATTTTATGTTTGATAGCCTGATTTATGAGTGTTAAATTTTTCTATAATATATATAAATTATAATTATATAGCCTGTAAAATGCCTGTACAGTTGGAGTGTGTCCTGCAGGGGGCGGCAGTGATTCGCCGATTCTCATGAATCACTTTCTGCTGAAGAAGAACATCATCCTCATAATAATCATCATCATCATCAGGTGCTAAAATTAAAATAATGAAGATGAATTGATCAATATTAAACGACTCTATTATTAACCTGACATTCATATAGTGTTTGTGAACTGTGTAAAGATAACAACAGAGAAGCGTGATTTAATTATATCTCTGCTCGTGTCAGTAATCAGCTAATTATGTGTCATAATTGGCGAATAACATAATTAGTAGCACTTTATTACATTAGTTAACAAACTTTTAATGTGTTAAATTCACCATAGTATCTGTTTTAACACAGTAAAATAGTGGAATCTTCATATCATCAGCTAAAATAAACTAAAGTAAAATGAAGAAACTAATTACACAATCTGAAGAGCTAATAATCTATTAAACTTTGACAGTGATAAACTGCTGTTACTAAAGTCAACTTTCATACTGATAGTTGATCATCAAGATGTGACTGTTAGAATTAAAATGTAATAAAACCATATTTTTCTTCTTTGTTTCAGATTCACAGAATCAGATCATCAGTGAGTATCTGAACGCTTCATATGAACATCAGCAGAACGAACATGAATGTGTTTCAGTGACATACAGGAAGTGAAGCATCTCGCTTAAAAATGACCAAAGAGTTTCAATATTTTTCCTATTTAAAACTCGACTCTTCTGTAGTTACATCGTGTACTAAGACCGACGGAAAATGAAAAGTTGCTGGCTTAATAATAATGCGTAATATCACTGCGCCTGCTGCACCAATGGTACGGCAGCAAAGCTCCTTGATTATTACGCCGGAATGACAGTATAGTTCCTAGCCATATCGACCTAGAAACTTTTCATTTTCTGTCAGTCTTAGTACACGATGCAACTACAGAAGAGTCAAGTTTTAAATAGGAAAAATATCAAAACCAGGGCTCTCAAGTTTTGAACTGAGTTCAGAGTGAGATTTCGGCGGCGGCGGCAGCGACGGGGGTTTGGGTGGGGATGGGGGTCTGATATGAAAAATGACACAAATTCGTACAAATAAAAAAATATTTATTTAATTCAGCATTTTAGTGTGTATGTGAGTGAGTGAGTGAGAGAGATAATGGTAATATAATCATACACATTTTATTTAATTTTTTTCCTCAACATTATAATGTGAAACAATATAAACATGGTAACCATATTCTGACTCTAGTGTACATTATATGTACATTACGTTCTGCAGTGTTTTTTCCCGCTCGCTGCTTGAGCTTATAATGCTTGTTCTTTAGGCCGATATTTTTTGTTTACACATATTGTTTAATGTTTTAAACTGAATGAAAACCTTAAGATAAAACGTAAACTTGTTGTGTATATTACCTAATAATAAGTTTGTTCAGAAATGGTGATGACAACTTGAATAAAAAATGTTTAAAAACGTCTCTCATTTTCTCAAAATAATCGTAATTTAAAGCTGCTGTCCGCGATTTTTGGCTCTAGCGGTTAATAAACAGAACTGCACGCGTCTTGCGGAGGAACATTCTAGCCGGAGCTACTTTTCTCCATGTATGTCTATGGCGAGTCACGCAGTTACTGTGATACTCTGCGGCGGGTCCTACCAGTCATGTCTGAAATAGTCCGAATATAAACACTTATTATAAGTGTACCATAATGATTCAGGATAAGACAAAAACACGGTTTGGAAAATGGATTCATGTTGTATATTCTCATTATATAATTTTTGTAAATTTTTAACACAAAAAAAGTTGCGGACTGCAGCTTTAAATACAAGAATATTCATTTTTCCAGCTGGCTGGACACAAAGATGACTTACTGTACTCATAGTGTATGGTCCCATATCAATCACGATCAGTCTGTAGCCAGATGTGAATCAATGTGACTGACAGATGTCCTCTTCTAACTACTTCAGCGAGCATCTGAATCGGTGAGCGAGCCCGTGAATCACAGAATGTGTCGTTGGAATCAGAACGTAAACATTGTTGTGGCGGGAATATCTAAATCTTACCCGGATACAGCAATTCTATTTTCTGATTGGCTGTCCGGTAGCTATATTTTTTATTAGATTAACTGGTGCGTGGCAGGGCCTTCTGAACTCTATGGGGAACTCGCTTGATTCCTCTAATAGCGGCGCAACTTGTGCGTTATCCTGGAGATTTCTCTGCGTGAGAAATACAAGGTGTGGCGTGTGAGCGTGTTGAAATGCGTGTGTCTCACGCCCAATGCGTGAGACTTGAGAGCCCTGCAAAACTCTTTGGTCATTTTTGAGCGAGATGCTAACGGTCTAATCAGATTCAATGAACTATGCTAAGCTATGCTAAAAGTGGCACCGCCAGACCCGGAGATCGGCTGAATGGATTCGAAAACGGTAAAACTCGACTGTTTAACTGTTGGAAAATGAGCCTATTTTCAAAAAAAGTGGAGTGTTCCTTTAAATCCAGAGAAATGTTACCCAGTGTAACGGCCGTGTCGTTGCGTCTCCTGTCAGTGACATCATATCCGCGTGACCCTCAATTTCCATTTTCACTTTCGTAGAAACCATAGAGTTACGAGAGCTATGAGAGTGATATTGTGTTTATACAACAGAAAAGGGAAACAATTCTCAGAAATAAAAATATTCAAGTGCATGCTTAAATTAATAAACATGAGCAAAAGAAAGGGTTATGTGTAATATCTGCATATGAATGTAAAGAGCAAAACACAAACTCCATCATAGACACACCATATTCACTCATGATCTGACCTAACGGAGGCATGTACAGTGAAAAAAAGACCACAAGATAAGGGCGCTGATGAAGTTCAGTTCAGATATATAAAATATCCTGTACACACACTTCACCAACTAACATAATCCTCATAAATATATTCATACTGTGATCTGATCAGTGTGATATAGTTCAGATTCACTACCATAATGTCAGCCTCTTACAGTAAAGTGTTTCATGACACACTGAATTTATCTTTCATCATAATTTGATTCACCTCAGAAACAACTTTAAAATTGTCAGTAACACTTTATTTTGATGCTCCTAACAGACATTCTGCTGACTGTAAGTAACTTTATTACAACACACGTCAACAAACCCAAACTCTAACAGTCTACTGACACTCTAATGACTGCTTTACATGTAGTTGTACAGTTACTCAGTTATCAGAATGAGCATCAAAATAAAGTGTAATTCTCTACTGCTGGAATATTTTCACACACTTTAACTAAGCAGAAGCTTTTCATTCAAAGCAACAAATGAGCAACAGAAGCAGCAGTGGATGTTGAAGAGTGAATAATAAGAGATCGAGAGGTTCAGAGGATTTCTGTGATATTCTGATCTCAGTTCAGATCCACACGTGTGTTTATGAGATCTGATCTACTGTCCGTTAGAAATTCACTCACTTTACTGTAGTCAATCTCAACTATACCTGATCACACTATCAATATATTCATGATCACACTATCAATATATTGATCAGGATCATGAGAGACTGAACTACATTAAACATCATTATTCACTGAGGCTGCTGCATATCAATTAATAGATTTTCCTTAGAGTGAGACCTGGGAATTATTTTATCTTCATCTTCGGGTAGAGGTGAACTTCGTTTAGCTCCTTCATCTTCATCTTCATCTTCAGGGTATCTTCGTTTGCGTAGACATGCTGAACATGAACGCATGGCTGTGAGAGATGATGAGGAACAGAACAACAGAAGATCCGTCAGAAACTCAATGATACTGAATCTTGAATCTTGTGTGAAGGATCAATAATTCAAGATGTTTTACACTCATCATAATACAGTTTATATTAATATTATGTAGATCTGTGGGATAATTGTTCATTTCTGTATGAACATGTTTCACACTATATGTGTTCATCAGAAAGATCAACAATAACACGATTATGAAGCACAAAACTCAGTGAAAATGGCGTCCCATGATGTAGATGCTGACTTCAGAGGAACATGATAGTGAATGTTCATGGGTGTAAATCTGAATCATATCAATCATGACAGTATGAATATATTTCTGTGGATCATGTGAAGCTGAACTGAACTATATAATACACATCAGACTGTTTCATCAGAGCCAAATGTTCAATAGAGTCCTGGACATTTCTTTACCTTCATCATCATCATCATCATCATCTTCATCATCATCATCATCTTCAGAGGAATATGGTTCTGGGAGAGAATTATATTAATTATTTTCCTGTCTATTGGTGTCTTAAGCATGTGAAGGATCAATAATTAAAGGTATTTTACACTCATCATAATAAAGTTTCAGTTTATATTGCCACAATATGAAGCACAAAAAGGGCTGATGTGTGTAAAAGCTGTAAACATGGAATAATAAACATGTTCATAACACAAAACTGATAGAGAAAACAAGCATTTGTGGATTTCTGACTCAAAAGAGATACTGACCTTCTGTCACTTGCCCATGAGAAGACTGACACTCGAGTTTCTCTGTATAGGTGCCTGAAATGAAAAGGTCAGTTAGTTTAAGACTATAACGAAACGCTTTAATGTCAAATACTTGTGTAATTCACTCACAGCGTACTGCTCTAATCTCATCCTCGTGTTCAATCCCGTAGAAACCAAATGTGTGATCATCCTGCAGTAAAGTGTGTTTGTAGTGAACAACAGCATCATCCAACATTCTGAAGCTGCAGACTCGGAGCCTGCTGCATCTACAGTGCCGCACCCAGAGTCCCGCATTCTCAGTCCCCTCGTTTTTCGAGACAGCGCCTACTGCTGTTCGGAAGATCGTATAACACCCTTATCCAAATGCCATTGAAAACATTATAGGACGCGGTCTCTTTTTATTTAAAGTTATCCAAATAAATATTTGCGTTCTCTGCTTAATGCATGTGCCAAAAAACCTCATCGTGTTCTCAAACTAACAAATTACCCAGTAGTTATTTTTTGAGCGTGGGTGTAATTGAAAGAAAGGGATACAATTACAGATTGAACCATCTTCTGAAAAATATTATGTGATATTATATTGCTACAATGTTTTTTTTTTTTTTTATCCAAATTCCAATTTTTCTTTCAGTTCAACCTATAATGGTCTAATTAACATTATACCATGCTAACATTACAAAGTTTTTTGATATTTTAATGTGAAGCAAAACTCAAATAAGAATAGACAAAACACCAATAATAAACAATTCTGTACTTTATTTAACGATCACCTTGATCACCGTCATCTTGCTGTAAACAGGACAAAGCAAAGAAAAAAGGAAGAAAGAATTATGTTAGTGACTTTACTTTTCGTCTTCAATTGCATTAAAAAAAACTCAGATAAAAGCGTCTGCTAAATTAATAAATGTAAAATGTAAGGTAAAAGAATTACTTTCTGGTAGGTGAATGTTGCTTCTTTTCTCATTCGTTTTGCAATCACCCTGTCAAATTCCTCAACTTCACTAAAATAAAAGATGAATGCCATTGTCAAAAATATTGTGTAATAATACATCATTTTTTTTTTTTTGCAAATGCAAATTACAAGCATACCTAGGGTGATAAGTAGGGCCACGGAGGAACACCTCCTCAGCCTCCTGTCAGGATAATGCCTGCAGCTCACATAGGCCATGAATGATGGCCTGTCCATATAAATAAATACATTCATTAATGTATAAAACATTGCATATATGGCAATAATCGAAACATGTTCGGGCCTACCTCAGGAAAAAGAAAACTACAAATGAACTCCGCTTCATCTGTGAAGTTGAGTTGAGTTTTAGAAGGATGCAGCAGAGCTTTGAGGTGTTCAGAAAGAATAACACACACCTGCTCACTGTCCATGTGTACTGGCACACGTGGCTTTAGGGGGAACCACTTTGATGGTTTCCCATTGAGAACATCCTGCGGGGCAAACAAAAAGTGTTGTTTATACACAAGCCATCAATGAATAATTGGCATAACCACTAAAAATATAGCTAAGGGCATATTGGATAATCAATTGACAATGATCACAGCCCTGGGTGAGTCATTTAGGAATGCTAATCTTTAAATGGTGAATAAGGACCATTTCAGTACCTCTAAATGCTGCTCTGTTCCCTTTGAAGTCACAATGCAGTCCACCAGTGCTTCTTCGGTTCTTGTCCGATCTTGGACTGCTTGGACGTGCTGTGGGACATCATGTGTGGTGCTTCTGCTTCATTTTAACCTATACAGAGGTTGAGTTTTTGCCTCCAATAAGCATTTTTCCTCGTCTGTCCAGAAGGCAAACCTGCGCCCATAGCTTGCAAACAATCATAATTTAAAAAAAAAAAATTATAGGAATAATTAAAGGAAAAAAAAAAGAATTGTCTCTTAAGAGAGTTATTAAGGGTGTTTTGTTACTCATGCTAAATAAAATGTTGAAATATTCAAAAGTGATATGACAGTTTTAACTCATATATGGGACCTCTGAATAATATTTTACCAAAAAGTACAATACTTTTTGACATACCCGTCAATTTGAAATCGTTCCATTAGCACAAGGCACCACCATTTTCTAATCATGGGCAAGTCAACCTGACAGAAATGCCCAGTTAAAGGTCATACTGTTTTCTACTTTTACCAAATAAACTTAAAGTAAATAAAATAAACATAAATGTCCTTTTATTAACTTACCTCCTGGAAATCGAACTCGATGTCACAGACCATTGAGAGGGTGTACTGAAATACAGGAGACAAGCTGTTGTTAACACTGTTCACTAGACCTTACTTATAAACAAATTAAAGACCCTACCATCAGCACAAAAACACCACAGTCATTCCCTCTTGTCTGACGTGGCAAAGCCTATGATTGAGAAAAGGAGAAAAAGTCAGTTTAGAAATTAATAATAGATAAAAGGTAATAATTTTTGCAGTAGAATTATCACCGAAAAATCCTTTCCAGTCATTTCTGTCCAGATCCCCGGATCAATTTGGTTGGCAATTTGTCTGTAGAAAAAAACATGAATATGATTGATCAAATTTAAATGACAGCTCATCTGTAACCTGAGAACAGACACATCACGCAAAAAAGGCTAAATGAACGTAGCCAAAACATGCAAGAAATGGCTAGGAGAACAAAGAGTTAAGGCAATAAAACATGGCCTTTAAACTCTGAACAAAGCTAATTGTATAGTAGAACAAAAGCTAGAAATGGCTAAAGGAACATAGCCCAAATTAGAGCCTGAAACTGCATGTCTAAATTCATAGATGGACAATCCTTGACAATAATTTCAGCTCCAGGCCGATTGACATCCAGCACGTGATCAAGCTATAAAAAAAATGGTTAGTCAAACAATAGTGCTCGACTGCAAATGCATGCACATTCAATTTCAACAATAATAATTTGACCAGTTTTTCTTGCACTGGATGCCAGTCCCTTTCCCATGGCTTTACTGGTGAAAAATATTCCAACAGGGTTGTTGGTCCCAAAGCAGCGGCTTCTGGTGATGCAGTCTCACTCACTGCAGGGATCGCAATGGTTGCTGGTGTTGCTGAGGGTTTTAAAATGGTGTCTGGCACTGCTACTGAAAAAAACAAGCTTAGAAATCATAAACTTTGCTCTAAATTTCTAAGTTAGTGTGCCTGTTTGCACTTAGTGAGCAAGTAATTTGTGTAGCTCCACCTGAGGGAGGGGACTGGACACAACAATTTACTGACCTACTGACACATCCATGGATTCCTCAGATGTTATATGTTCTACAAAAACGTGAACAGATCAGTCCAATGAGTAATAAAGTGTCACATTCATAACAAAAGTGCACAAGTACAGTGAAAAATGACCGAAAACAGCCTGGCTGTGGACATTCATTAGAATGTTTGTCTGAAACTCCTTTTTCATGTGGTCAAGTCGTTCTTCTTCTGCGAATATTGTAATGGTGAATTATGTTTCGCATGAGGAACACATGAGTCGACGGCAAAGCCATGTTTAGGAAGTAGTTTTTTGTTTTTTTTTTAGTTTTGCAAACAACTGTTCCTCGACTTGGCTATTAACTTTTCCAGCCAGTTGCGGGACCAGGCGAAGCTCCCGCAGTGAATCTCGAGCGTCCTTTGTGTTGTCCTCATGGAGCCGGTCACTGCGGTCACGCCATCTGCGCTTCGGAGAAACGCGGTCACGCCATCTATGCTTTAAATTGTACTGCGCGTCTACATGAGGTTGCGTGGTAGGTGTTTTGTGTCGGTAGAAATATTTTAAAAATTCATTAAAAAAATAAAATCAAACTGTTTACTGCAAACTTCACATGATTCTTGTTCTACATCTCCCCAAGAACCACTGTGGTGATTTTCATGTTCTTTTACCGTTTTATTATTTAATAATTACATGCCAAAGTTATGACAAATATGGTTTATGTTGCTATACAGACACATTTTAAAAATTCATAAAATGTTCTTTAATAATTATATACCGAAGTCATACACTATTTCCTTCTCTATACAGACCAATTTTAAAAATTCATAAAAATATGAAATCAAATTTTGGAATGTAATATGGCAGATGCAGGAGGAGGACTGGTAGGTACACTCGATGGGCTGGTAGCAGACGACAGAACACAGGATCCTTGGCGGCAGGTAAGTACACAGGTGAGTAGCAGGAAAGGAGTCTGTTCGCATGGGAATGACAAGACCAGACAAAGGAGTGCAGGATGTGATGGAATATATGGGGTGTGTTGATAAGGGAGTACAGGTGTAGTGAATCAGAATTCTGGGGAGAGTGACTGAGCTGGCAGAACGTGCTGGTCTGGTGACGATGGGCAGAATGGTGTCTGAGATGGTTGCAACTCCATGACAGTACCCCCTCCTCCACGAGCGGCTCCTGATGTCCAGATGGTGCGATGATGGGGCCTGCCTCTACATCTTGGTGCTGGACGATTTGAATGAACAGAATGAAATTGGGTGAAAAGAGATGGATCGAGCAAATCATCACGAGCAACCCAGGATGGTTCTTCAGGGCTGTAACCTTACCAGTCAATGAGGTATTCGATACGATTGCCCCGTCGGCGCGAGTCGATAATGGAGTGGACCCGGTAGATGACCTCGTCGTCAGCCAGTTCAGGAGGAGGAGGTATCTCATCACCACCAGATCCTGTGAGGGGAGAAGACAAAGGTTCAGTGTGGGGTTTCAGTAGTGACACGTGAAATGAAGGTGAGATTCTGTAGTGAGGTGGAAGTTGAACCTGTATTGGACCTCGTTGATCTGCCTCTGCACAGTGAAGGGACCTACATAACAGGGACTCAGCTTACGGATGTCCCGTGCAGAGAGCCACACCTTCTGACCTGGTTGGTACTGAGTCGATGTTCTGCTGGGAGCGTCAGATTGTCTTGTGTCTCCGCACTGCCTGTTGGAGATGCATGTCTGCTGAGTCCCACTTCCTCTTGCTCTGCTGGAAACAATGATTGACAGCTGGAACCTCCAATGGTTTGCAAAACCAGGGGAACAGAGGAGGCTGTTATCCAAGGATGCACTGGAATGCTGTGAGTCTGGTGCCATTGGTTTGCAGATGATAGCCGGAGTAGAGGCTGACAGAAACTCAGTGGAGCTTGAAGTAGCAACAGGTGAATGAGTGACAAACTGCCTGAACGAGGTCTGAAAATGGATCGGTGGAATGATCTCCACCAATGTCCATGGAACTTTGCATAATTGTGGTGTGGTATGGTCTTCTGTCACACAACAGAAGAGGACATAAAGGTAAGTGATGTATAAACAGAGTTTATTGTTACAGTTTATACGACTGGGTAATCAACAGGAACAGGTTGCAACAATGGTGATTACAGTATAGCAGCACAATGTAGATAATAATAACTTATAATAATGACCCCACACAGTAGTATAAACAAGGGTGTGTGTGTGTGTGACCATGCATGTCGCCTTCTGCACTACATTTCCCAGAATCCTCAGTTGCCCACTATCCGCACACATTCCACACTCATCACCAACTGTCTTCAATCACCTTATAAGCCCAACACCAGATATATGGACACACACACACACACACACACACAGTCTGGTCTTGTCTCTCCACATGGAATTACTTACCAGTCTTCAGTTCCAGTCTTCTCCAAGCCAGCACCACATGGACATCAGCACCTGCAACAAACCAAGAACTGTTAATGCTCAAGCTAAGCGCCATCAATCTAAATTGATTTTAGCACTCACCTGTTTATTCACGAGTTTGTTTCCTCATAAAATCTTTAAGCTAATAAGGTTAAGCGTATTTGGCTTGCTGTCCGCTGTGGAGGGGCTCAAGGAAGCAGCTTCAACTCGAGCTTGGATATTCCCCCCAGGGACTACTAGTGCATGGAAGAGGAGTAAGATAGATGAGATGCTTAATTTATGTGGTGGAGTTGGGGAGGTGGAGGGATATCGAAACAACTGATGCCAGAGCAGGGTGAGTAGCTGCTTATATGCTCTGGATGTAATTGAAAGATTAGGGTTCCCTCCTCTTGAGATTATGTTTTAAGTTTCACTAATTGAAATATTAGATGGGTTCACTCCTCCCGAAATTACGTTGTGAACTTCACTAATAAAAAACACCTGTTTGAAAAAAAAAGTCTGTCTGTCAAACTCCAAATTACAAAGTTTGGGAGGACCAGGTTCAGATAATAAAACTAATTAGCACAGGTGGAGAGCATTCAGTTAATCAACTCAACCAAATAAAACAGTAAAAGAACATGAAAATCACCACAGTGGTTCTTGGGGAGATGTAGAACAAGAATCATGTGAAGTTTGCAGTAAACAGTTTGATTTTATTTATTTTTTTAATGAATTTTTAAAATATTTCTACCGACACAAAACACCTACCACGCAACCTCATGTAGACGCGCAGTACAATTTAAAGCATAGATAGCGTGACCGCGTTTCTCCGAAGCGCAGATGGCGTGACCGCAGTAGCCGGTCATACAGAACATAATGTTCTGCTGAACCAGTAATAGGGTGGCCATCAGGGTCAGGATTTTCCTTTTTGCATGTCAGCCAGGGTAGTGACACCTTTACGTTTCCAGCTTTGGCTTTCGCAATGTTTTCTGCTGTTGGGTCCCCTATGGCGTTATTTTACTGTCAATTGTCGAGAGCACATTATTGTGACGCGAGAGCATATCAATGTAATGCGCGAGCACAAATCTGTCCGCTCGCGCGCGGATTTCCTCTCCTCTCGCACAAATCTGGACGCGCGCGCTCATTGAGACTGTAATCTAAGGCTTTTTTTAACATAATCCCTTCTGGAAAATGGTTTATACAGCCCACATACATAGAACAGGCAGATAGTTTGCTATTGAATGTTGTGTAAGTGTAGTTTATAGGAAATGGGTCTAATATCCAGTTTATTTTCAAAATCAAAATATCGGCTTATAAATCGGCTCTTTTCGAGTTAATATCGGCATCGGCATCGGTACCCCAAAAATCCATATCGGTCGGGCTCTAATAAAAATGTGTCCATGAATGTTGCGTCAATTCTGGTCGAAATGCATCAGCATTGTTCTTGCGAGTTCACACACCTCTTTAATGTTAATTTTAACATCCTGTCTAAAAACAAGTTAAGAAATGCACTAAAACACACAGAAAATAATATGTAACCAGAATAAATTTATTTTAAAAATAAATAAACATGCCATAGCTGTTATTTAAAGTAATAGAAGTCAGGCTTCTAATGCAGTCGCCACTGCTACCATATAAAGTGTATTTGCCTTGGTGCCAGTTTACATGACTGATGATAGCTCTAGTAATGACCAGGTTTTAAACAAATAAACTAAATTCATTCCCACATATAAGCTTTAGTTCACTTTGCTCTGGCATCAAGCTCCCCAACTCCACTAACATAATTTAGGCATTTACTATAGTCATACAAAAGCTAGAAAATGGTTGAAGACAACCTGAAACACCATTCAGAATCTGTTTCAGGTTCACAAATTCACAAAAACACGTTAGAAACATGGATTACTGTGAGCTAAAGAGTACATGTATAATTTGTTATGTATTAAAAATACATAAACATCAGATTGTGTGCTTTTTAATTCTGTTTGTTTGATCAGAGTTTACAGGTACACAGATCAGCAATGAACACCGAGCAGATCACATCTCAGAAACTAATGATAAAGCTTATATACATTATTTATACAGACCAAGTGAATCTAATACATTTACATTTTGGGAGGTATGTTTTCCATGGAATCCGCCCTGTGCATTCCCTCAGAAGGCGGACTTGGTGCTAAAACAGATAAAACAAAAACAGAAAGACATCAATTATAACTCATAGCTGTTCTTAAATCAAGATACTGGAGAAGAAAAATGACTTCAGATATTAAGTCTTGTAAATCATCAAAATGTGTTTAAAACATGAACAAATATCTGCCAATGGAGTCATAAAAAAAAAAAAACTTAATTCAAAGGGAAAATAAGATTTTTTTTTTCTGACTCCATTGAAATTTGTTCTTGTTTTAAGCATGTGTGTGTGTGTGTGTGTGTGTGTGTGTGTGTGAGAGAGAGAGAAATTTTAGAAAAACTTTATTTACATTAATTATATTTATTAATTATATATTTCACATATCCAAAAATTACATTCTATTTCATCTTAAGCTATCACGAAATGTTAAAGAACTGTTTTCAGTTTTGCAGAGTACTTCTCCACAAGTCCAAATCACTTCAAAATCCAGTAGATTTTTCATACATAAATAAAAAGCAAAATCACGTCTAATTCTTGTTTTTACAAGTCCTTTAAAAGCATTCACTACATTACATTCAGTTCCACACTCAACTTTCTGTTTTCTACTTAAATAAATAGACATTTTTGCTTTTCCTATAATAAAATTCAACAAACACCCCTTTTTTTTATTTGCTTTAAAACCCTTGAAACCGTAAATAAATACAGGTATACTGAACATTTCATTAAAATCATCAAAAATCACTTTCAACACTTCAAATAGAGATTGCAACCTTTCACAGTATATATAACAATGAAAAATAGTTTCTCTCTGCTCACAAAAAACACAACCATCTTTTACTTGTGGATTCAAGATAGAAATGAACGCATTCACTGCAACAATACCATGCAATATTTTCCATTGCAAACCTCCAATAAATTTCGTCAGTGGTGGCTTGTATAATACCCCATATTGGTTTAAAATTAAAATCAATACTTAATTGACTACGCCATGGATTATCAGAACGATGTACCAACTTGTTCAAACTTGTCTTTGTTCATCACTTTTACACACATCTTATATAAACATTTTCCTCCAATAAATTTAAAATTTCTGTCCCTCAAATTTTTTAACACTCTATTAAAGGACAGTTAATATCCACATCTGGCAAATCCAGGTTTGAATCTTTTCTAACAGGCCCAATGGAGGTTCTAATACTGCTAAGCGGTGCCATAACATGGATGCTACTAAATTATTAATTACAAGGACTTTCCCCCTAAACAACATTTTGGTTAACAGCCAATTCCACCTTGCCAATCTTCCTTGTACTTTTTCTAAAACATTTTCCCAATTCTTTTCCACTGTTATAACATCACCTAAAAACAACCCTAAATATTTAAAACCTCCTTTTGTCCAGAACATTCCACAAGGTAAAGTTGGTTTTTCAGTCTGTCAATTGGCCTAGCAGGGCTGAACTTTTTGACCAATTAACCTTCGAAGACGAAATTCTACCAAAGTCTTCAATGATTTTTGTTCGTTTATTGACATCTTCTTGGTCATTAATTAACACTATTACATCATCAGCATATGCTGACAACTTTACAGATATATACGCTATCATATTTGAAACCACTCATACTCTCCCTTATTTGATTTAAAAGCGATAGAATATAACATTCCAGACATTGAACATCCCTGTCTTATTCCTCTTCCAACTTTAAACGGAGCACTCAAGCCACCATTGATCTTCAATATGCTTTCAATGTTTTCATAAAGGACTTTCATCATATTTATAAAACCAGGAGGAAAACCAACAGCTTCAAAAGTATCCCATTAATAACAGTGTTCTACCCAGTCAAAGGCTTTTTCCTGGTCTAATGAAATAAGACCACATTTAAAGCCAAAAATCCTTGAAACCTCTAAAACATCTCTGATTAATGAAATATTGTCAACAATTGACCTGTTGGGTATACAGTATGACTGATCCATATGTATTATGAATTCCATCACTTCTTTTAATCGATTAGCCAAAGTTTTAGACAAGATTTTATAATCAGCACATAATACTCTTCATAAAAATCAGCTGCTCTTCTCCATATGTCAGACATTTTAATGATTTCTTTCCCATCATTGGATTTTAAACAATGAATTAACCGGCTTTGGCCATTTTTCCTTTCCAGGCCAAAAAAAATCTAGACGGGACAATCTCTTTCTCTCATCAAAACTCTGGCTGACTCAATAAACAACATCCGATCAGGAAAATAATCAGTAACTTCAACATTCTGCTTCCCTTCAGTGGACTGTAAGAAGCTTCTCATTTTCTCTAAACTATAGCCACTAAAGTCTTTCTTCACATTATTGAAAGCATCAAAAGATTCTTTCTCACTATCCGAACCTGAAACTAAATTTTGAGAGAATCATTCAAGCTACAAGGAGATCTGCGTACTGTAAGTGTTTGTTTCTAGTTTGATTTTAGTGCTGTGTAGTTATAAGAAGTCTGTTTACTGTCGTTGCGTTGCAAATCACGTTTGTTCTCGTTTCACTCTGAGTCAGCATGGCGTGGCCAAAGCCAGTTTAGTATTTAAACAGTTGTACTCATCTTGCTGGATCTGTCTGCTGCTTTTGACACCATTAACCACCAGATCCTCCTGTCAACACTCATGTCGAAGGGCATCTCAGGAACTGCACTCCAGTGGTTCAAGTCTTACCTCTAGGTAGGTCCTTCAGAGTATCTTGTAGAGGTGAGGTGTCCAAGTCACATCATCTACTGGGGTACCTCAGGGCTCAGTGCTGGGACCGCTTCTCTTCTCCATCTACACGTCATCACTAGGATCTGTCATTCAGGATCATGGTTTCTCCTATCACTGTTATGCTGATGACACACAACTCTACCTCTCATTCCAACCAGATGATCCGACGGTTGCTGGTCGCATCGCAGCCTGCCTGACAGCCATTTCTGCCTGGATGAAGGACCACCACCTTCAACTCAACCTTGCAAAAACGGAACTGCTTGTGGTCGGTGCCAACCCAACACTTCATCACAACCTTTCAGTTCAACTTGGGTCGGATGGGTGGATGATTGTTTAAGCTTCACCGATCATGTTGCTACAACGGCCCGGTCCTGCAGATTTGCCTTGTACAACATCAGGAAGATTAGACCCTTCCTATCGGAGCATTCCACACAAATCCTTGTCCAAGCTCTTGTTCTATCCAGACTGGACTACTGTAATACTCTCTTGGCAGGTCTTCCAGCATGCACTGTTAAGCCTCTACAACTGATCCAGAATGCTGCAGCAAGACTGGTCTTCAACGAGCCGAAGAGAGCGCACGTCACTCCTCTCTTCGTCAGTCTGCACTGGCTGCCAGTAGCTGCTCGCATCCAATTCAAGGCTCTGATGTTTGCCTACAGAACGACCGCTGGCTCTGCCCCGCTATACCTTAACTCACTACTTCAGACTTATGCACCCTCCAGAAGCTTGCGTTCTGCAAGTGAACGCGGCTTGTGATGCCATCACAAAGAGGCACAAAATCACTCTCACTGACCTTCTCCGGGTCTGTTCCTGGCTGGTGGAATGACCTGCCTTTTCAAAAAAAAAATGCTAAAGACGTATCTTTTTCTTCAGCACTTGACCCAGTAATAGTAGCACTTACCTTGATTTCTATTCTTCTTCCATCTATTTGTGTATTTATATTTAAAAAAAAGAAAAAAAAGAAATCCTTGCTACGAGCACTTTACGGTCATAACTGGGACTTCACACAGCACTTACATACTGTTGTTCTCATGTTGATTTGATTGATTCTACTATTCTGGATAAAAGTGTCTGCTAAATGACTAAATGTAAATGTAAACTTCATCAGCGCTGTAAGACTCTCCACAAGCCTCAACCTCCTAGCTTCACTGTTCTGCATTTTTTTCTTTGATTTGGGCACAACCTCACATTGATTTGTTTTTCTTTTAATTGTTGGAACTTTAAAAATCGTTTCAGCATCTCTGAGCTGTTCTTCTACTAGCTCATTTAGATCCATTTCTTCACTTTCCTGTTTCCTTTGTGTTTTACTCTATACTTTCACTTACTTCCTCCCTTTCCATCATTGTTTCTTTCTCACTCTCCTTTCCATTCGTACCACCATCATCTAATTGCTCCGTGTTGTTCTTTTCACTGTTTCCTACCTCTACAACCCTTTCCACAGTAGGTCTACTATCATTCTGAGTTTATTTTTCTGGACATGAACACATCAAATGTCCTTCCTTGCCGCATCCAAAACACTTCAAGCTTTCAGTTGACGCAAAAATCACACAGTCAAAACTATCGATCTTAAACTTCAGAACAATATTCAAATCCTCAACTTCACTCTTCAGAACCATATATACTTGTCGCCTAAATGAAACGACATGCTTCAACAATGGCGATTTACAACCTAAAGGTATCCTTTTTATGGATGAAACTATCTGACCATGTCTTGAAAGTTCCCTTTCTATAGTTTCATCCTTGACGAAAGGAGGCACATTTGACAACAATACTTTCTTCGCTGGGTTAACAAGAGGAAACACTTTCACAAAACTATCATTCAAGGTTATTCCTTTTTCAACCACCTCATTCACTTTGTCAATTTTGTCTAAAAATAAGACAACAGCACCGTTCATCCTAGATGCAGACCTTATACTATCACATCCAACAATATTCCCAATTGCCAAACTAACCTCTTACACTGAGCTTTCAGCACCAACCGGCACGAGTTAGCTGTTCAAAACTCGCTCCTCCTGAACTCGTCATGGCCATCAGTAAAAAAATGACGAACACTCCCTAACCCTTCTTACTATCACTCCAATACCAACAACACAAGATATAGCAACAATACACACATAAGAAAAAGAATAGAAAAACAGACTGCAAGTAGTTGAAGAAAAAACTTCATCCACGCTCTGATTCACTCTCCACACTCACTCCACAGACGCCACGCATGCGCAAATGTGAAAAGAGAGAGAGAGAGATTTAGAGAGAGAACAAATGTGTGTGTGTGTGTGTGTGTGTGTGTGTGTGTGTGTGTGTGTGTGTGTGTGTGTGTGTGTGTGTGTGTGTGTGTGTGTGTGTGTGTGTGGCAGAGATTTAGAGAGAGAACATGTGTGTGTGTGTGTGTGTGTGTGTGTGTGTGTGTGACAGAGATTTAGAGAGAGAACATGTGTGTGTGTGTGTGTGTGTGTGTGTGTGTGTGTGTGTGTGTGTGTGTGTGTGTGTGTGTGTGTGTGTGTGTGTGTGTGTGTGACAGAGATTTAGAGAGAGAACATGTGTGTGTGTGTGTGTGTGTGTGTGTGTGTGTGTGTGTGTGTGTGTGTGTGTGTGTGTGTGTGTGTGTGTGTGTGTGAAAGAGATTTAGAGAGAGAACATGTGTGTGTGTGTGACAGAGATTTAGAGAGAGAACATGTGTGTGTGTGTGTGTGTGACAGATTTAGAGAGAGAACATGTGTGTGTGTGTGTGTGTGTGTGTGTGTGTGTGTGTGTGTGTGTGTGTGTGTGTGTGACAGAGATTTAGAGAGAGAACATGTGTGTGTGTGTGTGTGTGTGTGTGAAAGAGATTTAGAGAGAGAACATGTGTGTGTGTGTGTGTGTGTGTGTGTGTGTGTGTGTGTGTGTGAAAGAGATTTAGAGAGAGAACATGTGTGTGTGTGTGTGTGTGTGTGTGTGTGTGTGACAGAGATTTAGAGAGAGAACATGTGTGTGTGTGTGTGTGTGTGTGTGTGTGTGTGTGTGTGTGAAAGAGATTTAGAGAGAGAACATGTGTGTGTGTGTGTGTGTGTGTGTGTGTGTGTGTGTGTGTGTGAAAGAGATTTAGAGAGAGAACATGTGTGTGTGTGTGTGTGTGTGTGTGTGTGTGTGTGTGAAAGAGATTTAGAGAGAGAACGTGTGTGTGTGTGTGTGTGTGTGTGTGTGTGTGTGAAAGAGATTTAGAGAGAGAACATGTGTGTGTGTGTGTGTGTGTGTGTGACAGAGATTTAGAGAGAGAATGTGTGTGTGTGTGTGTGTGTGTGTGTGAAAGAGATTTAGAGAGAGAACATGTGTGTGTGTGTGTGTGTGTGTGTGACAGAGATTTAGAGAGAGAACATGTGTGTGTGTGTGTGTGTGTGTGTGTGTGTGACAGAGATTTAGAGAGAGAACATGTGTGTGTGTGTGTGTGTGTGTGTGTGTGACAGAGATTTAGAGAGAGAACATGTGTGTGTGTGTGTGTGTGTGTGTGACAGAGATTTAGAGAGAGAACATGTGTGTGTGTGTGTGTGTGTGTGTGACAGAGATTTAGAGAGAGAACATGTGTGTGTGTGTGTGTGTGTGTGTGTGTGTGTGTGTGTGTGTGTGTGTGTGTGTGACAGAGATTTAGAGAGAGAACATGTGTGTGTGTGTGTGTGTGTGTGTGTGTGTGTGTGTGTGTGTGTGTGTGTGTGTGTGTGTGAAAGAGATTTAGAGAGAGAACATGTGTGTGTGTGTGACAGAGATTTAGAGAGAGAACATGTGTGTGTGTGTGTGTGTGACAGAGATTTAGAGAGAGAACATGTGTGTGTGTGTGTGTGTGTGTGTGTGTGTGTGTGTGTGTGTGTGTGTGTGTGTGTGTGACAGAGATTTAGAGAGAGAACATGTGTGTGTGTGTGTGTGTGTGTGAAAGAGATTTAGAGAGAGAACATGTGTGTGTGTGTGTGTGTGTGTGTGTGTGTGTGTGTGTGTGTGTGTGAAAGAGATTTAGAGAGAGAACATGTGTGTGTGTGTGTGTGTGTGTGTGTGTGTGACAGAGATTTAGAGAGAGAACGTGTGTGTGTGTGTGTGTGTGTGTGTGTGTGTGTGTGAAAGAGATTTAGAGAGAGAACATGTGTGTGTGTGTGTGTGTGTGTGTGTGTGTGTGTGTGACAGAGATTTAGAGAGAGAACATGTGTGTGTGTGTGTGTGTGTGTGTGACAGAGATTTAGAGAGAGAACATGTGTGTGTGTGTGTGTGTGTGTGTGTGTGTGTGTGTGTGTGTGTGTGTGTGTGTGTGACAGAGATTTAGAGAGAGAACATGTGTGTGTGTGTGTGTGTGTGACAGAGATTTAGAGAGAGAACATGTGTGTGTGTGTGTGTGTGTGACAGAGATTTAGAGAGAGAACATGTGTGTGTGTGTGTGTGTGTGACAGAGATTTAGAGAGAGAACATGTGTGTGTGTGTGTGTGTGTGTGTGTGTGTGACAGAGATTTAGAGAGAGACCATGTGTGTGTGTGTGTGTGTGTGACAGAGATTTAGAGAGAGAACATGTGTGTGTGTGTGTGTGTGTGTGTGTGTGTGACAGATTTAGAGAGAGAACGTGTGTGTGTGTGTGTGTGTGTGTGTGTGAAAGAGATTTAGAGAGAGAACGTGTGTGTGTGTGTGTGTGTGTGAAAGAGATTTAGAGAGAGAACGTGTGTGTGTGTGTGTGTGTGTGTGTGTGTGTGTGTGTGTGTGTGTGTGTGTGTGTGTGTGACAGAGATTTAGAGAGAGAACATGTGTGTGTGTGTGTGTGTGTGTGTGTGTGTGTGTGTGTGTGAAAGAGATTTAGAGAGAGAACATGTGTGTGTGTGTGTGTGTGTGTGTGTGTGTGTGTGTGTGTGTGTGTGTGACAGAGATTTAGAGAGAGAACATGTGTGTGTGTGTGTGTGTGTGTGTGTGTGTGTGTGTGTGTGTGTGTGTGATAGAGAGAGATTTAGAGAGAGAATGTGTGTGTGTGGAGAATGACAGCAAGAGGAAGCACCAGTGATCTTATAACCTGAAGGACTAATTTCATTTAACAGTAAAAACACCACAAATAAGAAGAACAAAGATAAACTCACCATTAAACTCTGCATCAAACACGAGCTGGTGTATTTTCAGTTTAGTGTGCTCTCTTTGTCTAATATCCATTCTCTTCAGGGCAGGCAGCAAACTTTGCAGAAACTGCAGGTCTGCGTCGGGTTGCACAGATGAAGCTCCTGCTGGCAGCGGATCCACTTTTTCTTCTCCTTTCTTCTCTTCTCTTTCCTCTTCTTTCTTCTCTTCTCTCTTCTTTCTTCTCCCTCCTTCCAAAACCAAATTACTTACTTATTATTTGGATTTGTATTCGGTATATTGTTCATATCATTTAAATACTAGATGTTATAAGCACAACATAATTTATGTAAAAAGTTCCCTCTCGTCACTTACGGTCAGTGGTTACTGCTCCTCTAATATCATAGTAACTGTCCATTAGCTGACCTGAAGAGACCATCACAACATTCAAGAAACAGCTGAACACATGCCTTTTATACTTTATACTTTATGTAAAAATTCCCTCTCGTCACTTACGGGAAGTTAGTCCAAATCCTTTTAATGTTTCTTCTTCTGAACCTGAAGAGACCATCACAACATTCAAGAAACAGCTGAACACATGCCTTTTATGCTTTATACTTTATGTAAAAATTCCCTCTCGTCACTTACAGGAAGTTAATGCAAATCCTTTTAATGTTTCTTCTTCTAAACCTGAAGAGACCATCACAACATTCAAGAAACAGCTGAACACATGCCTTTTACACTTACATACATATATATATATATATATAAATAATAATAATAAAAGTTGCTCTCTTTCTCAGTTCTTGTAAAATATTATCAATTATTACAAAGAAAGAGACCCTTTTTTTAAAAAAAAAGGCAAATTAAACTTAAAATTAAACTTTCTCTAAATTTTTACCAAAAATTTCTGAAGTGGACTAAAAGATCTGATCATGTCATTGATCAGTATTCACTGAAAAATATCACTACCACCACCACAACATGAAAACATAAAGCTAATATAATTGTAGAATGAACAAGTATTTAAATTGAGTTTAGATTAAAGACAAACATTTCATTGACAGTCTGCACCCTGACGGAAATGACTGGAGGCAAAATAACTTGTAAGTGCTTCACTGTAACCCACAATATAAAATGCCACTCATCCGATTAATCGCATTAAGAGTAGATCCATTTTGTATGTTATAAAAACCAAGTGTATGTTCATCCATCAGATGTCTGCCAGCGAAGAATAGTGTGATGTGGTCACCTGTGAAAAACAACAAACATCATTGTGGTAATTTAGTTACTGTATTAAAGTAATGGTTAATTTTTGTAAGGGTAAATCAAACAGATGCTTCTTGTAGTTCAGGGGGTTTCAGTTAAACAGAGCTGATGACATTCAAATATTGACAGTTTTCCTAGTGTTTGTAACATTTTCGCATACCACACGACACGACACAAGGACAAAAACCATAAACAGAACACGGAAGAGTTCGACTTACATTGTTCGCCATAGAGTTTTCTTTTGATCTCTTTAACAGTCTCATTTGAATCCACAGTCAGCGTAAAAGACTCTCCGGTATGAGTTTTAATATAAATGACAAATCCCATTTTGAAGAGTTCATGGAGAATTAAAAATGAAGTGTTTAGTTTTACTTTCACTGTTTTAACATCTGCACAGAGTCCTGCTCCGAGCCCCCGCCCACTTTCTCTGACGCAGTGACGTACAATGTGTTTATGTTTAATCCAGAGCCACGCAGAACATGAAAAGATCAGTCAGAAGCTTTAATTGTGTGAAGGATCGATAATTAAAGGTCTTTTACTTCATCATAATTAAGTTTTAATTTACATTGCCATGAAATGTAAACCAAAAAGCACGAAAGTCAAATTTAAATTGAATTTTAAAAAACTGTGTGTAAAAAAAAGTTGTATGTATGTGTAAAAATTAACTTACGAAAAGCTACTATAAAAAAACGTGGACTTTTAAATCTATATTTATGTTTGATATGAAGGGTTAGTTAAAGACAATAAACAGATGCTTTAAATTATATTAAATACTGCACATATACTCGTCATGGGGCGATGTTAAGATTTTCTTTTTATACATATTTTCTTTATAGTTGTTAGTAAATTAATTACAGTATTCAGCTACATTCATATCTTCGTTAATCGTTCTTTAACTCTCATGTTCTTGAATTCCTCCTTTGAGTTCACCACAGATACTTTTATCTTCCTGCCTTTAGGCCTGTATAAAAAATAGATACTCATTCTGAATGTGAAAAATTAATTTCTGATTTAACATGATGCATTATTAGTTTCAGTTTCCACTGTTTCCAGCAGTGAGCGTCCACTGTCAGTGACCTTTGACCTGAAAGCGTTTGATCTTTTGTTTTCATTATTTTCATTCTGTCGTGTCTGTGATCAAACTCCTCTGTTTCTACAGAGTTACAGAATATACAGAATATTTACACCTGTCGGTAGTGCCTCATTTCTGTTTATTTCCATTGCTTTCTTCAGTTCATGAAAAGTTAAATAAACATTTAATGATCTATAAGTATTTTACATATTTCTTTCAGCTATTTTGTCAATACAACAAAAAATGATCAAGATCAGTGCATTTATTGCATTCAAAGAGATGAAAACTGATTTATTAATAATTAAACGAGACTAGTTAAACTCCTGAGAATAAAACACTCATCAATCACTGCAGTGAGCTTAAAATATCACTCATTTTTATTCACTTTAATGACAAAAAAACACTAATTTCTGTCCATTTTAGTGTCAACACAAAGTTTCTGAGAACTTCTACACTATATATGATGTGTTTAAGTATGAATAGTGATTAATGTGTTCACTTTAAAGACCCGGATGATGCTCTGAATCAACAGAAAAACTGAAGCTTCATTCACTCGACTGTCACAGATTTATTGATGCAGATGAGGGGCGGAGCTTCAGACGCTAACAATGAATGTCAAAATAACATTATAAAACTCACACACTACATGGATCAGTACATATTGCATAAGTACATAGTGTGTTCTTTGCAGTGCAATTTGTGGCATTTTCCACTGCTAAAATATATAATATAAATGTATAATAAAAAATGTCATTGGACAATCATACAGCATGTTTTACACTATATGTGTTCATCAGTCAGAGAAAGATCAACAATAATACAATTATGAAGCACAAAACAACAGTAAAAAGCTTTGACCAACATTCTGTAAATCTTGTACAGTAAAAGATATGATGATAACGGCCTGATTCTGAGATGTTGCGCTAAAAACATTGTGCTGATGTTTTAAGAACATTTTTAAAGCCCAGATAACTCTGAACGAATGTTCTATTAACGTTACTGGAAGAACGTTTGTTCATAACAGTGAAAGAACCTTGACAGAACGTTAGCTTGTTATGTTTAATTAGTTAAAATAATAGTTAAAAGTTTGATATAGCTGACAATTGTCTTCTGTTGCTGTGTGTGGTTTTACTGTGTAACAGCTATAAAAAATTACATTAAATAATACAATATACATAGAAATTCAGTTTAGGTGCAGAATTATATAAAAATATAAAAGCACTATAAATATAAAAAATATATATAAATATAATATAAAATAATATAAATATATAATATAAAAATATAAAAGCTAATATAAAAGCATTTCTATTGAGAAAACAAATAGGAAGTCCACACTTTCAAATCCACACTCGATTACTACTCTTATAAATACTTTTTAATTGATGATTTTCTCTCTTTTTGCCCTTATATCCAGTAACTCGTGAAGAAATTAAAGCTGAACCTGGCCTTTTTCTTAAGTTAAGTCCTGTCTTTCTTTTGAAGCAATTGTTGTTTACAGGATTGTTTATCATGGAGCATTAAGGTTTAAGCCCTTACTGTACTCTCAGGTTAGATTGCTCACGCTGACACTCCGTATAACACTCGCACATGTTTATAAAAAAAAAAATTATATTGCATATTACATTTATAGCCCTATTATTTTCAGCAGTATGAGGTGTAAAGAATTATGATCTTCATTCTCAAGATTATTATCTTTTAAACTTCCCAAAAGTCTGTACAAATATGGGTAAAAGGGCTTTGGTTACACTGCTCCATTAAACTGAAATCAGTTATATTATGTTTTATAAATTATTTATAAGTTTTGCTTTAAAGTGTTGGTCAAATGAGATTTCTGCAATATTTGGCCACTCAAATAGGAAATGTCCCTGGTTTCCATTTCAAAAATCTGGAATTGGAGTAGAAATATGATTATGTAATTCTAAACTTTATTTATAATAAAAGCATCGAGTGTAATTTAAGTGTTTGTATATAAATAAGTTAATTTAACCTTCAATATTATTATAGTAGCACCAGCTGACTCTCATGTGTAGTTTACAGCATTAGCTGAGAGATTTTTTTCCTCTAGAAAATTTGCCATGTGCTGAAACTGAAATACACTTCAACCCTTATATGAATATACATTTATAATGGAGTCATTTCATCACTGTTTACTACTGCAGCATGCTTGAAACGTCCTGTTTGAATTCAGTGTGAGTTTGATGCATTTACAAGCTAAGGGTTAATTTGTCCATAGATTTGGTCCTGGACATTCCTTCACGTTCCTCTTTAGATGGACCTGAACCTGTGAGAGATGAAGTGGAGCAGAAGAACACAAGATGAGGGATTTCTGTTGACATAAATCTGTCTATCAGTGCTAGTGGTGGGCATAGATTAATTTTTTAAATCTAGATTAATTTTGGAATTAATCACCGCATAACTGACGCGCTGCGAGGATAATAAAAGATTTGATTAGCTTTTAATTACTCCTCACTGAAAATTATTTAAAGACATTTATACAATGAATTGAAGGCATATAATTACAATTATTAACAGTAGCCTATGTGTTCGAAGACTGCAATAAGAAAAGCAGCTTCACTTGTTTAATACGATATAGGCTACTGCTCTTCTCATTTTTTTCACCCACTAGCTACGTACAGTTTATGGGCCACAAGAGAAATATTAAGAAAATAAATTAAGACATATAGCCTACCGTTATCAGGTTGAAGTAGGATTTATCTCTCGTTGTCTCTGAGAGAATATACACCGAAAGCTCGTCGGTTTTACTTTTATTTTTCTGTAAAGGCTTGTGAATAATTGACAGGGGATTGAGACGTCTTCATCGGCATAACTCTCGCGCAAAGTTTGCACATTGCTTGTGTAATAAAGTAGACACTGACTCGCCTTCCTGGTTTAAAATGGAAAAAATTCCTATATTGCGACGTGACATTTTTCTTTATCACCAATTGCCAAATGTGAACATTTCCGCATTTAATAAAATTAAGTAAATATTAAATAGCCTACATGAGTACATAGAACGTGAAAAGCGAAACATATAAATTAATGATCAAGTAAATTAATACAAGAGGCACCGGTTATGTACACCCAGGTGGCTTGAAAGACGTGGGTTTATCCATCATGCAACACGAACTGGAGGTAAGCAACAGTTTGCTAAATTGCAGCTAGTTTGATAGCTACAGAACTTAAAGATCTCCCTCTTTTCGTTTTCTTTCTTGCTGCATTGAAGATTGGTTTAATTTCTTTTTTCGCGCAGGCGCAGTGAGGGGAAAAACACAGAGTTTAGGCAAGTCGGTTCGTAGCTCTGCTTCAACTGTGCGATATCCTCACGAGGGGCGACCAAATTTCTGACATGCCAGAAATTCATCCGACCATGCGATTATCGCCACTCGTTTCCCCATGTAAACTGCACGATCAATGCACGACAAACGACACACGACAAAGCTGAAAATCGGCCCGACTCAAAAAAAAGACTCGCACGAGTCAGAATTCGGCTCAAAATCGGACGAAAATCGTACAGTGTATGCCTGCCTTAAGGGGGGCGGGTCTTTGCGAAGGGTCAGTTCGGCTAGGAATACATCCGCGCTAAAATATCAAGGTGAAAGTCATCATAGCTTGCGTAGAATAGACCCAGCTCCCAACCCAACTTTGAGAATAGATTAACGATAAGTGTCTCACGTTAACGCAGCACGTTAACGCCGATAACAGCCCACCACTAATCAGTACCTTTAATTGTGTGAAGATCTTTTACTAATAAATTTCTATACTAATAAAGTTTGAATTCATATGACCATGAAGGGGACTTGGGCTATTTTAATTTCTGCACACAAATTTGATTTCATGGCAGCTTTAATGTTAAATCATTAACCTTATTGTAAAGTCACTAATATACCTATTAAAACCCAAGCATTTGTGGACTTTTGAAACTAGTTTCTGAGACAGTGTTCTAGTGACAACTTTTTCAACAGTTTTTAGACTGTAGGCTTATCAGACCCTACCCTCAGAACTTACCAAAACACAATCACAATCATACAAGACAAATCAGAAATACCTTTTAAATAATAATATGAAAATGCTATTCTAATTTATGTCCTACTTTTCTAGCTATTAATATAAGAACAGAAACAAAAATCAAGCAAAGTTTTGTACGTATTGTGTATTTTTTTTCTTTTAATAGTTCGAGTTCGAAATAAAGATTTCATTCATTCTTTTCTAAAGGTGTGTATAAAGGATATATATATATATATTTAAACAGTAAACTGGTATTCTCATGATATCCTACTTTGTTTACTATCATACTTTCTCTTTTTTATATTGTGCTTAATGTCTGTAAGGTGGTTTTGTACTAAAAAGAAACCAATAATAACAATCACACAATGATCATAAATATATTAATATTGTGATCTGATTAGTGTGATATAGTTCAGATTTACTATATTATTCTCTTCTGATTTCATCCTCTTACAGTAAAGTGTTTCATGACACACTGAATTTATCATAAATGTTATTGATATGGATCATCAGTTCATGTTATTATAAAGAAGCACAATGTCTTCATAATATTTCATCATAACTTGATTCAGAAACACGTTTCAAGTCAATTCAACATGAAGCAATCACATTTGAACCAGAAACAATGGTGTTAAATCAAAATAAATTGTTTAAATAAAGTGAAAAGCACCAAAAACAGCTTTCCTGTGGTTAGAGCATGACACTAGCAATGCCAAGGTCATGGGTTCGATCACAGGGATTGCACATACTCAGATACAAATGTATAGTATAATGCAATGTAAGTCGCTTTGGATAAAAGCGTCAGCCAAATGCATAAACGTAAAAAAACAAAAACAAAAAAAAAACATACAGTGTATATCAATATCGATAAATATCCAAGCAATACATGTGTCTTCTTTGAAACACAACGTTAATCTGAAATTAAACCTCCTCCTGATAGGTTTAATTTAAGCCCCAGTTTAGTCCTGGAGTAGCTCTAATCTTCCTCCAGGAAATCAGCTTATTAAACTCTGGACTAGACTAAGTCTAGGACTATTTTAAACCATGACAGAGAAAGCAGATTTATGTTAATCTGGTTTAAAGGGCCATTTTATAGGACAAGGCTTAATCTCTGTCCGGGAAACCGCTCCTAAAATACACAGAAAATAATATGTAACCAATATAAATTTATTTGAAAAATAGATAAATATGCCATAGTGTAACGTATGGACGGGACAACGGAGTTGGAGATCCATGTGCAGGCTTTATCTGGTCAAACACCAGCAAACAGATACAGGAGGGCAATGCAAAAGAGTAATCCAAACACAGGCAGAGGTCTAGGCAGGCAGCACAAACTATCATAAACAAGGAAACAGTTCATGGTCAAAAACACAAACAAGGAACAAGGAGACAAGATCAGATACAGGCTAAACAATACTCAGCAATGAGTGTGTGTGTGAGTGCAGCTTATAAAGTGTCACTGATGGGAAACAGGTGTGAGTGTGATCAGTGCCTATAGCTGAGGGATTGTGGGAAAAGTGACTGTGTGTGCAATGGAAAAGTCTTAATGTTGAAACGGGGAAGGCAGTGGAAGCAGCAGTGGGCGGAAACGTGACACATAGCTGTTATTTAAAGTAACAGAAGTCATGCTAATGCAGTCGTCACTGCTACCATACAAAGTGTATTCGCGTTAGTGCCAATTTACATGACTGATTATAGCTATAGAAATGGCCAGGTTTTAAACAAATAAAGCAAAACTCATTCCCACATATAAGCATTTGTTCACCTTGCTCCGGCATCAAACTCCCCAACTCCACTAACATAATTTAGGCATTTACTATAGTCATACAAAAGCTAGAAAATGGCACAGGTTTCTTGTGGAAAACATCACTCACAATACTCAATTACAATCAATACTCAAACAGTGGAGACACTGAGTTTCAGATCACACTTTGATTTCTCTCAGACACATTTGATTTATCATGGTGATGACAACCTGAAACAGCTAAAGAGTACCTGCATTTGTAGCTATAGTTTTTGTTGTAACTTTACAGGAATCAGCAGTTCAGCAGGTCGGACTGGTTTCCTCACCCTCTAAAGGTATTTTAGTTTCGGTTAAACTTAATTTCTCAAGTTCCACACAAACAAATGTTCATTGAATACTTTCAAGAAAAGTGAGGTCCATATTTCAGTCAATAGATTTTGCCAGATGATTACATTAATAATATTCATTAATTTAGCAGAGACCAAATCTTTGATCCAAATCAGCTTACAGATGATGAATAAAACAAAGCAAATTGTCTCAAGAAAGCAATTAAGTGCTAATAATGCAGTTATATTTAAAAGTTAAGATGTAATTGGATGTGTGAGTTTAAGGTTCAGCTAATTTTATTGCATTGCAGTGACAAATTATTGATGAAAAGCACAATTTCTAAGATTAATATGTTTCTCAGGTAATTTTAATTGTTCTTTTATTTCCTTAAAAATTTCTACATGTTTGCTGGTTTCCACATCACAATAAACCACAGTTACTAATATTGTTGCTATTATAAATTAATTTAAGCGCAGCTTAATTGAAAAGTCGATACACATAAATGCAGTGACATTGTGCTTTTAATTTTGTCTTACAGAAATGCATAAACATCAGATTGTGTGCTCTTTACAAGTACACAGATCAGCAATGAACACCGAGCAGATCACATCTCAGAAACTAATGAAAAAGCTTATTATTTATACAGACCAAGTGAATCTAATACATTTACAGTTTGGGAGGTATGTTTTCCAGGGAATCCCTCCTGTGCATTCCCCCATAAAGTGGACTTGGTGCTTAAACAGAGAAAACAAAAACAGAAATTTAATAACCCTACAGTTTCACTGACTTTTTCCCAGGTTTTTGTTGTCAGGGTGAAGTGGACCTAAAACACAGGGAATAGAAGAATGACAAACTGAGAGCAGACATTCAACATGTGTGAACAAAGACAGTAACCAGTTAATAGACATTAAGAATCCCATTTCTTGTAAAATATTATCAAATACAATGAAAGAGACTGTTTAAAAAAAAAAGACAAATTAAACTTTCTCTAAACTTTTAACAAAAATTTCTGATGTGTGAACTAAATGCATCAATCAATACATCATGTGGATGGCCGGGTGCGTGTGCGTCTCTTACATGGGGAACACATGGCACCAGGATGCACTATGGGAAGAAGGCGAGCCGGCGGAGGCAGTGTGATGCTTTTCTCAAGTGCATAGAAACACCAAACCCCAAGTTTGTGATATTCACTTATATATTGTCTACCGTCCAGCTCCATTTCCAGATTACAATACATTCAAAACTCTGCTGCTAGAATACTCACCCATACCAAGCGTTCTGCTCACATCACCCCAATTTTGTATGATCTCCACTGGCTTCCAGTTGCCTACCGTATTAAATTCAAAATTCTCCTGCTCACTTTTAAATCTCTGCATGGCTTGGCTCCCCCTTACCTCTGTAATATGCTCGTCCCCTATACTCCAACTCGCTCACTATACGTTCCTCCGACTCTGGCCTTCTCGTTGTCCCTCGGCATCGCCTCTCTTCAATGGGGGGCAGATCATTCAGTGTTATTGCACCCAAACTCTGGAATTCTCTCCCTCGCTCACTTTGTTGTGTAAATAGTATCTCTGAATTCAAATCATTACTCAAAACTCACCTGTTTTCTGAATGTTATACCTCTTGATTTGTTTTATTGTTTGCACTGCATTATTATTAATATCTCTCTGTATGTTATGTCTCTTAAGTCCTGTTTGGTAATTTTGTACTTGACTCCTTTTTCTGTATACTTCCATGTTCATTATTGTTTCTCTCATTGTCTAATTGTATTATCTCTTCCTTGTTATGTATACTGTAAAGCGTCCTTGAGCTCGGGAAAGGCGCTATATAAATAAAACTTATTATTATTATTATTATTATATTTGAAGAGGATTTGTTTACAGGTATGACTGTGTACACAAAATATGCCTTTATCTTTCATTTATATTGTTAACAATGTTCTACATACTCTACAAACAAACTATATATATAGCAGCAGATCCTTTAAACCAGGAATTGGACTCCATTCCCAAAATTTAGGAATCGAACAGAAGGTGGAACTGTTGTTTCGTTTTAGCCACACAATTATCAGAAATGTTTGCTTTACTTTAGAGCAACATAAAAATTGTAGGGGAATTTTACAGTTACAGACCCAAAAGACCAGACAGGCTTTGATGAATGAAGACCCAGAGTCAGAGTTTTAAAAAAAAAAAGAAAGAAAGAAATTTTACTGAAGAAGTTTGCAGTTTCAAGTCTCACAAGGAGGTCGTAGGCCGCTCTGCGTACATTCACATTTCCACAGTTATACTGTAACAGAGTCAACTTACTACGTCATTACTCCAGGTTGAATGATTCTGAGTGGCTAAGAAAAAAATAGACAAGATTAGTTTTTTTTCCACACATGGACAGATAGTCAGAAGCATATCTACATCTATCATGATGCTGACGCTCAGTTTGATTATTATATATTATATTATAGATTTATATATATCTGATTATTACGCCAGAATGAGAGTATAGTTCCCAGACATATCAGCCTAGAAACTTTCCATTTCCCGTCGGTCTTAGTACACGATGTAACTACAGATGAGTCAAGTTTTAAATAGAAAAAATATCAAAACTCTTTGGTCATTTTTAAGCGAGATGCTAACGGTCTAATCAGATTCAATGAACTATGCTAAGCTATGCTAACAGTGGTACCGCCAGACCCGGAGATCGGCTGAATGGATTCGGAAATGGTAAAACTCAACTGTTTAACTCTAGAGGAGATGGAAAATGAGCCTATTTTCAAAAAAAGTGTTACTTTAAGTTATGTTGAAATGTCAGTTTTATCATTATTATGCAGTCAAATCTGAACACAGAAAGCATTTCATAACTCATACGGTGATAGCTTGATCAGTCACACTAACATGATCAGTGAGATCTGTGGTGAAACACTGACAGATTCAGATTCAGTGGCCTTATGGGAAAAATGCTTTATATTCCCAAACAGCTCTGATCACATTATGTTGGGCATTGTCATATTCAGATAGACTTGGTGTTTTTGATATTGGTGATTCGTTCATTATGAATACTGTTTTCTATTGTGCATAGGCCTATTTCCACGAAATTCAGAAATATTTTACTTTAAGAGGCTGAAGTCAGAATATAGTGAATGTTTTGGACAATATCACACTTTAATGATCAGATTCCAGCTGTTGCATATATCAGCTAATATTTATAATTATACAATTATTATACAAAATATAATCCATAATTATACAAAACATGAACACGATCAATACATTTATTTCCATTCAAAATGTATTTATTAATAATTAAACGAGTCTCTATGAGAATAAAACACACATCAATCACTGCTGAGGTTAAAGTAGTTATAATTTTTATTCACTTAAATAGTAATAAAGACCTACAGACCTTCATTTTTATATAAACACAAAGTTAGTGTGTCTCAATTCATGTACCTGTGCTCCAAAATAACACAAAATATGTAGTTTAGTTGAATATTAAAGCACTTCCAGAGAGAAAACAAGCATTTAGTCACTTTTAAAACTATAAATGGATCCTTATATATATATATATATATATATATATACAGCAATAAGAGACCTTATTCCCAAGTGATAGTGTTCAAAAAGGGTCCAGACGTCGACTGGAGATGCGCGAGAGTATAATCTGTTAATGAAGCGTCGACTGTAGACGTTTACGAGGTCGACTGGAGACTTAAGTCAGGTGCGTAAGAGAAAATCTACCACACTTTATAGTGTGTAATTTTAAACACAGTGAACTGGTATTCTCATGATGTGTTTACTTAGTATTGAATGTCTGTAAGGTGTTTTTGTACTAAAAAGAAACCAGCTAGAGTCTACAGTCGATGCTGAAGAGTGAATAATAAGAGATCGAGGGTTCAGAGGATTTCTGTGATATTCTGATCTCAGTTCAGATCCACACGTGTGTTTATGAGATCTGATCTACTGTCCATTAGAAATCCACTCACTTTACTGCAGTCAATCTCAACTATACTGATCACACTATCAATATATTGATCAGGATTATGAGAGGCTGAATTATAATAAACAACATTATTCACTGAGGCTGCTGCATATCCAACAACAGATTATCCATAGAGCGAGACCTGGGAACTCATTTATCTTCATCTTCATCTGCAGGTGGTGCTGTGAGAGATGATGAAGAGCAGAACAACAGAAGATCCGTCAGAAAATCAATGATATTGAATCTTGAATCTTGTGTGAAGGATCAATAATTCAAGATGTTTCACACTGATCATAACACAGTTTATATTAATATTGTGTAGGAGATCTGTGGGATAATTGATCATTTCTGTCAGTTTTTATATGAACATGTTTTACACTAGATGTGTTCATCAGAAAGATCAACAATAACACGATTATGAAGATCAAAACCCAGTGAAAATGAACAACATTCTATAAATTGTATGAAATCATGTACAGTAAAGAATATGATAATAACAGATTGATTTTGAGAAACAGGTTCAATCTTCCCAGATAACACAGAAATGCTATAAGAACGCTTTATTAACGTTCTCATTAGGTTATGAAAACATTATTTCTGAACTTTTTCTTGTTGATGTGAAGATTAGCAAAACATTAAGAGAATATTTCATATTATCATTTTACAAACATCATGTTACTTTTGAATGTTTTGAAACAAGTAGTAACATTTAAAAAACACATCTAACTGAAACATTTTAGAAACCGCTTTCAATGAACAATGTATAAATAATGTTTTTGAGACAACCTTGACAGAACGTTCCCTGTTACCTGAGTAGTTAAAACTATAAATACTAGTAAAAACTTTGATCATAACTGACACTAATCAGGTGTCCCTCTGCTTTTATTGTGTAACAGATATAAAAAGAGGTTAAATGGCATAAAATAAAACAATATACACAGACATTGAGTGTAAGAGCAGAATTCACTGAAGCATTACTAGTATAAATCACGGCTGTAGAGAAAACAAGTGATTGTCTTGAGTGATGACATGAAGAATCAGACTGAACACTAGTAATGAACACTGATGTTACCTGAACCACCAAAGAGTTCTTCATACTCAAGAATAGTGGATCCTTCTCTTATGCCATAAGAACCCAGTGTTTGATCATCCTTCAGGTCCTTGTCTGAGAAGAGCAGGCTGCATATTTTATCTATGAAAAACAAGAACTATGTAAGAATCGGCAAACATCAGTGTATCACTTCATCATTAGGAGGAGTTTCCTGTAGGATAATTAGCAACATTTGTACTGTTCTCACATATCTCCACAACATCTTCTACATTCAAGCTCATGAACAGATTCATGTTTAATGCCAAAATCACCCATTATTTGATCATCCTCCAGCCTCCAGTCTGAGGAGATTCTGTTTCTGTCATCTATGAAAAACAAGTACGTAAGAATCAGGAAACATCAGTGTATCATTTCATCATTAGGGGGAGTTTCCTGTTTTTACATATACCTCCAGGTTCAAACTCATGAACAGATTCATGTTTTATGCCACAATCACCTCGTGTTTGATCATCCTCCGGTTCTTTGTCTACATAGAATAGTATGTATTTGCACCCTGAAAACAACAACAGCAAACATCAGTATCATTTCATCATTAAGAGGGTTTCCTGCTAATTAGCAATACTACCAATATAATGGTTAAAATATGGTTACTGTAGTAAATGATGTTTAATTTTTGTGAGGGTAAATCAGACAGATGTTATTTCATACAATCTTCTTAAAGTTCATGCACTCTAATAAATAAAACATTGGTTCAACAAAAAAAAAAAATATATATATATGTTTCCACTAGAATTTTTAACTTAAGCCAATTGGGAGAATTACATTAATTCAAAGCAATATTTTGAGTTGATCCAACATGTTTTAAGTAAGGTGAAGATGTTTTTTTGCCACAATAAAACGCATTTCTAAGTAACATGAACTTAATAATTGTCAACATAAATGCAACTATTTAAGTTAATCCAACATAATGTTTTAAGTAAGGTGAAGACGCTTTTTGGACACAATAAAAACACATTTCTAAGTAACATGAACTTAATAATTGTCAACATGAATGCAACTATTTAAGTTGATCCAACATAATGTTTTAAGTAAGGTGAAGACGCTTTTTGGACACAATAAAAACACATTTCTAAGTAACATGATCTTACCAAGCACCGCTCGTCACCATGATGGTAAATCTCCAAAAACCCACATTAACACATTAACTCTTCTAAATTAGCATAACAAAACCCTAATTACTGCTAAATCTCCCTTACTATTAATCTTGTGCAAAAAACATTATATAACACTTAATTTTAGCATTTACTCTCCCTTTCAAGTGCCATGGGCAAAGCATGATGGGAAATATAAATCCCAGCCCAGTTAAAAGAAGTGTTCATACAACTCAAAACAATGAAACAGGTTTACACGTCATCAGATTGTATTTTACATTAACAGAACTTAAAATTAAATACATTTTTGATTAACTGAAAATGTTAAACTATGACAAGTCATGATAGTATATCGAATCAATAGGCATAATTTGTGTCATCCAAGCTCAATAAAATAACAATTACAAGTAAAAAGTCTAACAGAATTTTAGGACTTGATTTTTTATTTCACAACAATATATATATTTAAGTAATGACTAAAGGTCCCCTGAATTAGTTTTTAGAGTGTGGTCTTTTAGTTCTGATTAATCGACATTCAAATATTTATACACTTTTTCCTAATGTTTAAATCATTTTCACATATGATAGTTATGATATTATGTTAAATCCCAGAATCACAGCTGTACAGAAACACAGAAGAGTTCGACTTACATTGATTTTCAGGAGGACAGAATCTTCTTCTGAACTCTTTCACAGTCATGTTCTTCAGCTCCTCCTCTGAATCCACACACACTCTCCTCTCCTTTCCATGTTCATCTTTTATAATAACGCTGCAGCTCATTTTGATCTAATTCAGGATTAATTTAGTGTTTAAAACGAGTATAAACTCAGTATTGCGCAGTGTTTGGTTCTGCTTTCACTCACAGCACTTTCGGTCTTGTGAACTCATCAGTCAGTGAGGGAGGAGTGAGAAAGAGCAGATGAGACGGGCAGTTCTCTCTTCACGTGCCGTCGGGAACTTCTGAAGTCGTGGTTACGAGCATTCAGGTTTCGAAATGTGAGGGCGTTCATGTGCAATTATCATCATTATTGTTATTATTTTTAGGAAACTCGTTTTTCCGATCATTCCTCGAAGGCAGCACCAGTGGATCAGACACCTGCGAGATTCACACGCATGCTGTGTTGCTGATAAACTGGATGCTTAAATATGAAAATAAACATACAGAACAAAACACTCAGAGTACTTGTTATTTATTTCCATTCGAAAGAAGTGTTTATCAATTATTTTTACTTTAATTACAGATATATTTCTATAAATATGACAACAATCACATAACCCATAGAGAGATCGCACTGTTGTGATATTCACAGATAATTTATACACATAAAAACATGATATTGGAGTTTTAAAATCAAACATGTTAAAAGCGATCAATACATCACGGTTGTTTAAACCAATGAGAATTAAGCTGTGTCGTCAGCAAGTCCTATCACTTTTATCAACTGCATTTTTTATATGTTGTTTTCATGTCAGTTTCCATCAAAATATAATCCAAGGATTTCTGTGTTTGTTTCCTTTGCTTTCTTCAGTTCATGATCATAAAGAGTTTTTGAGTATTTCACAGATTTATACACTAATTCTGTAAAACTACTCTGTCAGCACAACATAATTATACAAAAAATCAATGCATTTATTTCAGGAATGTCTCATGTGTTCATCAGTCAGAGAAAGATCAACAATAACACAATTATGAAGCACAAAAAACATAAACAAACCAATGTCTGACCAACATTCTGTAAATCACTGTACAGTAAAAGATATGATGATAACGGCCTGAATCTGAGGTGTTGTGCTGATGTTTTGAGAACATTATTGAAGAACAAAACCTCATTTATAACCGTGTGAACACACAAAACATGCCCTGAAAGAGGTGAAGGTCACTTCCTAAGCTAAAGATGGGATTTATAAAAACAGACTGAACACAAACTCTGACACACGCCAATGAACTCTTTTACTAGAGTGAGAAATAAAGTAAACACAACGACTGTAATCTCTGTTTTCATTTTGATACACATTTACATTAATATTCCACTTTCATTAATGCCAATAAGCACTGAAATTACATAAAGTCATTACGCAGAAGTTAAACAAAAATGATATGAATTTAGACAGTGTGACGCACAGTTTTAATGACAGCTATAGTGATAGGAGCACAATAATTCCTTTCTGAACTAACATAAACATGTTAAGACAAGCTAGAAGAACGATGATCAGTGATGCACACTGCTGGATTCGGTGATTAAACAGTTCATCGTCCAGTTTGAAGGTTCAATGATAATATCTGACTGTGTTGATGTCATGTGATATTCAAACAATTATGAAAAAAATATGATAAAACTTGAAGAAAAGGGTGAGATTTGCACGTTTCCTTTTTAATATACTTTGTCAGAGACACAATTGTATTTACACTATAATAAATAATCAGCCAATCTGTTTCCACTAAAAACATCAAAGATGTGTTCACCTTATCAGCGAAACTGCATACCATTGATTTGCTTAAAACAATTAAAATACTATTTGGCCAGTGAAAATGAATCAACTCTATTCTAAAAACTATCTGAGAAGTATTTTGATATATTTATTCTAAAACATAAGGATATTGGATGATTTTATCATTGTATGTCACAAAAGGCATTTATAGTCTTATCTAATGTTTCCCAACCCTTTGACGGTGTTAATGGTGTCACATGGATAGGAATATGCATAGAAATGATATGCAGATGAGGTTATGCATAGTAAATCTAGGTGTTGTAGCTCCATATATGGTGATTTCAGGGAGGAGACGCACAAACACACAATCTTCCTCTGACTGGGATTTATAAAGGGATTTTTAGGCAGGTTCTGGCATATAGTTTTATAAATCTCATGTACACTTTTAGTATGAAATCTACGGAAAGTTTTAAAAATGAGGCCCCAGATCACTTTGAAAATGTTCTATTAACGTTTCTGGAAGAACGTTTGTTCATAACGTTGAGAGAATCTTGCCACAGCATTCTCTGTTATCTGGATAGTTAGTAAAAACTTCGATTATATAACTGACTTGTGTTGTGTTCCTCTGTGGTTTTATCATTTAACAGCTATAAAAAAGGACATCAAATAATACAATTTAGCACTTCCAGAGAGAAAACAAGCATTTAAAACTATAAATGGATCCTTCATACACACTTCATCAACTACAGTCTCACATAATCATCATAAATATATTGATATTGTGATCTGATCAGTGTGATATAGTTCAGATTCACTATATTATTCTCTTCTGATTTCAGCTTCTCACAGTAAAGTGTTTCATGACACACTGAATTTATCACAAATGTTATTGATGTGGATCATCAGTTCATGTTATTATAAAGAAACACAATGTTTGTCTTCATAATCTTTCATCATAACTTGCTTCAGAAACACTTTTCTTCTCAGTCTGTGAACTGTGTTGTGTTAAAATGATCAGTAACACTTTATTCTGATGATCCACTTCAGACATTTTACTGACTGTGAGTAAATTCATAACCACATGTCAACTAACTCTATAGTCTACTGATACTGTAATGAGAGTTAGTTTATGTTCCTGTAGTAAAGTTACTCATATATTCTCTGTGAACTTTATGGAGCTTCATTAAAGGTTTAATATTGAGTTTCTCCTGCAGTTCAGATCAAGTGACTCTGGTTCAGTGTGATCATTATCAAACACTTTACTGTGAGACATCTGAACACAATATATGTGAACATTTCAGTGAGATCACACTTTATCTGATCATATCACAGTATCAATATTTTTATAATATATTTTTATATTTACTGAATTATGCAACTCCTTGAAATGGATTCTGTCTGCTGCATATCAGCCACTTTTTCCATAGATCCAGTCCTGGGAACTCCATCCTCATAACCAAAACGAATGCAGTAAAATACTGTCAAACAGAACAACGAAAGGTCCGTCAGAAACTCAATGATTTCATGTCTTGAAACTGTCAATCTGTACCTTTAACTGTGATTGCATGAAGGATCAATAATTCAAGATGTTTTACACTCATCATAATACAGTTTATATTAATATTATGTAGGAGATCTGTGGGATAATTGATCATTTCTGTCAGTTTTTGTATGAGCATGTCTTACACTAGATGTGTTCATCAGAAAGATCAACAATAACACGATTATGAAGATTAAAACTCAGTGAAAATGAACAACATTCTATAAATTGTATGAAATCATGTACAGTAAAGAATATGATGATAACAGCCTGATTTTGAGAAACAGGTTCAATCTTCCCAGATAACACAGAAATGCTATAAGAACGCTTTATTAACGTTCTCATTAGGTTATGAAAACATTATTTCTGAACTGTTTCTTGTTTATGTGAAGATTAGCAAAACATTAAGAGAATATTTCATATTATCATTTTACAAACATCATGTTACTTTTGAATGTTCTGAAATAAATAACAAGTAACATTTAAAAAGCGTTACATGAACGTCCTAAAACGTTTCAGAAAACCCTTTCCATGATGTATAAATAATGTTTTTGTGCTGATGCTTTGACAACATTATTAAAGCCCAGATCACTTTGAACAAACGTTCTGTTAATGTTACTGGAAGAACGTTGAGAGAACGTTCCCCATCATCTGGTTAGTTAAAACTTTGATCATATAGCTGACACGTCTGCTGTTCCTCTGTGGTTTTATTGTGTAACAGATATAAAAAATAAGACATAAATAATACAACATACACTCTAAAAAACGCTGGGTTAAAAACAACCCAAGTTGGGTTGAAAATGAACAAACCCAGCGGTTGGGTTAAATGTTTGCCCAACATGCTGGGCAGTTTTATTTAAACCAACTATTGTTTAAAAATTGCTATATGGCTAGCTTAAAATGAACCCAAAATAGTTGGGAAATTAAAAACCAGATGCAATTAGAGGCAACAATAATAGACAAAAGGTGAATGTTTATTAATAAGCTTTAATATTTTATTAATATAAATTTAATAGTTTATTAATATAAATGTATTAATAAGCAATTTAATAAATGTTTATTGTTTAATAATTATTCATTGAACATTAATAAATGTTCATTTCCAACATACTTTGGGTTCATTTTAATTAAGCAATACAGTAATTTTTAAACAATAGTTGGTTTAAATAAAACTACCCAGCAGGTTGGGCAAACATTTAACCCAACCGCTGGGTTAAAACAACCCAATTGCTGGGTTTGTTCATTTTCAACCCAGCTTGGGTTGTTTTTAACCCAACATTTTTTAGAGTGTACACAGAATTTCAGTGTAAGAGCAGAATTCAAGTAATACTAATATAAATCACTGCTATAGAGAAGTTTGTCTTGAGTGACGACATGAAGCGTCAGACTGAAGATTATAAATGAACTGATGTTACCTGGACCTTCTTCAATCTCAAGGATAGTAGATCCTTCTCTTATGCCATAAGAACCCAGTGTTTGATCATCCTCCAGTCTCTTGTCTGAGAAGAGCAGTCTGTTTCTGTCACCTATGGAAAAACAAGAAGTACGTAAGAATCAGCAAACATCATTTCATCATTAGGAGGACTTTCCATGATTCATGAAACGCATGAACAGAGTCATGTTTTAGTTCATAATCACCTCGTGTTTGCTCATCCTCCGCTTGCTTGTGTGTGTAGAATAGACAGCATCTACTCCCTGTGGAAAACAACAGCAAACATCAATGGAGAAGACACGTTTAAGAGGAGTTTCCTGTAGGATAATTAGCAACATTTGTACTGTTGTCACATATCTCCACATTCAAGCTCATGAAATTCATGAATGTAAAGTTTATAACTGCGCCCTATGAAAACAACAACAAACTAATTAACAACATTTTTACTACAAATATAACGGTTAAATTATGGTTACTGTAGTAAATGATGGTTAACTTTTGTGAGGGTCAATCAGACAGATTAGTCAGATATTCTAGAAGTTCAGGGTCTTTCACTTCATCAGATCTTCAAACGTTCATGCACTTTTCCTAATGTTTAAATCATTTTCACATATCATGATGTTATGTTAAATCACAGAATAACAGCTGTACAGAAACACAGAAGAGTTCGACTTACTTTTATCTTCAGGAGGACAGACTCTTCTTCTGAACTCTTTCACAGTCATGTTCTTCAGCTCCTCCTCTGAATCCACATACACTCTTCGCTCCTTTCCATCTTCAGTTTTTATAATAACACTGCAGCTCATTTTGATCTAATTCAGGATTAATTTAGTGTTTAAAACGAGTATAAACTCAATATTGCGCAGTGTTTCGTTTTGCTTTCTGATCCTGAAACACTTCAGACACTGTGTTCAGGTGAGAGTCCGTCCAGAGGCTGCACGAGTCATCGAGTCGGTCTCATTTCAGAAAAGTAGGTAATAAAATTAGCTGTTATTCCTCGCGAGGTGTAAAATACTGTAATTTCTTTATTAGTTTGCAATCTAACGGTTAGTTTCCATAAATGAGACCGATTCATATGCAGCCCTAAAGCGCGACCTCAGGACGGACTCTGCCCCCGAATGGACTTCTTTTTATAGGTAACAGCCACTAGATGGCGCTCCGGTAGCGCGGCCGCCATTATGGGGTGAAAATACTAACTGGACCATAGAATCCTTCACATCTTACTTAATTTCACTGCCAAATCAGAAGCGCAATAGAACATTTTCAAATTAAGTCATCAGTAAATTGTATGATCCTACAGTAAATGTTGTATTGTCTTATATATGTTTTATTTTACCAGTTGTGGAATCCATTCATCCATCTGAGGTAACGTAGTTAGCCTACTTTATTGAGTATTTCCATTTTATGCAACTTTACACATTTATTAATAGTAAATTAATAATTAATACATTTAAGATCATCATGTTTGCAGCGAACAATATATTTTACACCTAGTGAGTAATAGCAAAGTCCCTTTAAGACAAGTCATTTCACTCGGCGGCCATCTTTGAAACGCCTATCGGGCATCCTCGGCATCATGCAATCTCTTTGAATGGGGAAACATCAGATTCTCCAAAACCGTTCGCCAACCTTACGATTAAATTTCATATTTGAAATCACCAATGAAATCTAACAACAACCGACTCATACATTTAGTTTCTAAACGCTCGAATCATGACAAAAAAACTGTATTTTTTTCAGGCTGGATCAAGCTAATGCGCATGCGCAGACCTAAATGCGCGTCTCTCTTTTTTTTTCTGACTGTTTCTATAGAAACCGGTGATTCTAACGGCCGCTGAAGTGACGCGATGACTTTACCAGTCCGCGATTGGCTCTTGGCTTTAGAAGGCGAGACTTATTCCGCCATATTGCGCGTCACACTTTCTCCCATTCAAAACAATACGAGTGACACGTCTTGTGTTATTCTATAGTCTTTGGTAATAGTAATAATATCTAGGTCTGAATCGAAATATATAGCTATATTGTACGTTTTAATGGATCACACTACAAACATAATGATCTTATAAAACATGATGCATTGCTGTGTCTGTTATCCCATAATTCACACTTTTGGACACTTTTGCTTTAACGGACTTTAGACAACACTGCAAAATCAAGCTGTTATATTCATATATTTATTGTCCAACATTCCCAATTTTTCTGATGCATGTCCTTAATTTAATTCCATATGTTGGTATTAATTCATATAATGCTATACTAGATCTTTTAAAGAATTTTAAATCAAACTGACTGGGTTTCTGGAGAGCAAAGGTTTTGTGAAAAAAGTGGAAGACTTAAACACAAAGTGTGTCCTTAAACAAAAATGTTCAGATGTTTCAAATACATAAACACAATATATTTAACGTTAAAGACCGTCAGTATCTTATAATGTTACTACAGTGAATGAATGCGTATTAATACAAAGAGTAAACCAGGGGGGAGAGATGAAGGTGCCTCTTTGATCCTCTCGTTAAGATGACGCAGAAGTGCGTTCCAAAAGAAGACTGTTTTTGAGCCCTACACCCTTCATCCCTGGGAAGTTCTCACTCCGGAGGGTAAACCCTCTGAAGGGATTAGGCCATAGGGATGAGATCTTCCGAATGAAATGCAGAGTTTATTTTTTAATCTATTTCCCGTCACTGCAAAAGGAAAGTCATGTTGAAGTGTGTTAATGTTGAACCACTGCTGTCACATGACTGTTTTAACCATATTTTTACTACTTTTCTGGACACTGAAAGTGGTAATTTCGTTGCTTTCAATGGAGGATAAAAAAAAAACTTTCACTTGGATTTCATCAAAAATATCTTAATTTGTGTTCCAAAGATGAAGGAAGGTCTTACGGGTGTGAAACGACATGAGGGTGAGTAATTAATAACAGAAATTTACATTTTATTTGACTACCCCTATAAAGCAAATGGAAGTTATCAAACAGTTTAAATCAATTATTTTTTGTTGAAAATTCACAAAAAAAACCAAAAACAACGATGTACAAGTGATTTAATAAATTTAAGTTAAAAAAAATGTATTTATTTATTATGTACAATATTTACATCTGAATGCACAGAGATAGGGTACAACAGGGCTAAAAGCACAGCTTACGATAAAATGTGCTTTTGTGATTGTAGAAGAATAAATATATTCAGTACTGAACATTTATGAAGCAACAGATTTTGTGTGAAAATAAATCATAAAAGTGGTTCATTTTGTTTAAAACACTTTGGCCTTTTGCCCCACAGACACAGTATTGATTCATACTTCAGCTAAAATAATGTTTTCAAGTTAATACTTGTTCAAAACAATCACTTTAGCACGATAACACTTTATTTTAGGCTCCAATTCTCTTAATATTTGTTTATTAGCGTGCATATTACTAGTATATCGGTTGTTTATTAACACCTATAAAGCACATATTAATGCCTTATTGTGCATGACCTTATTCTACATCCCATAATCATATTCAATACCTAAATTATTAATAAGCAGTAAATTAGTAGTTTATTAAGGCAAAAGCGTGTTCCCCATACTAAAGTGTTACCGTTTATTTTGATAAATAAAGAATTAGTTTTTCAATACTGTCATTAAAATATGCTAATATTTTGACACTGAACTATTTAAAACAGGAAAATGCTTTAAACTTTCTCTTTCTCTTTCTCTTTGGTTTGCTTCTCATGTTCAAGCGTAGTTCTTCCATCGATTCAGTCTTGTGAATTCTGTCTTTACATCCGTCTACAGAAGAAGAAGAAGATGCAGAAGATCAGTTTTAAGACACACAGAGATATAAATCACATCAAACACTGCTGTTATACACACCTCCACGTCGGGATCCCTCGACAATAGTATCTCCGTTTTTAACACCATAAAATCCAAGCGTACGATCATTCTGCATTTGACCGCCATTGAAGAGAAGAACACACTGAGCGACTGTGACAGAAAACAGCAACATCAAACATCATATAATACTTTACACAATTAACCCAAGATTTCCTCATGAAGATGACTTTGGGAAATTATTTATTTCTTTACAGACTTCTTAGTCTCAAGCCTCTCAACTGATAAGAGATGCATCTGAGTGATTCTATAATTGGAGATGCATTTTGCATTTCAAAAAGTTAACGAAAAAAATGTTCACTAAAAGAAATTCCTTCCAGTGTTTTATTGAAATATACGGAAGAGGATTAGGGCCAAGCAATAATAAAAAAATAAAACCATCTCGAGATTAAAGTTATTAAATTTCAAGAAAAAACTCATTAAATTTCGAGAAAAAAGTCGAAATAAAATGTTGAGAATAAACTAGTTAAATTACGAGAAAAAACTTGTTAAATTTCGAGAAAAAACTCGTTAAATTTCAAGAAAAAACTCGTTAAATTTCGAGAAAAAAGTCGAAATAAAATGTTGAGAATAAATTCGTTAAATTACGAGAAAAAACACGTTAAATTTCGAGAAAAAACTCGTTAAATTTCGAGAAAAAACCCGTTAAATTTCGAGAAAAAAGTCAATTTCAGCTAAATCCAGTGACTGTTGTTTTTGAAAAAGACTTCATCTGCAGTGACGTTTCTGACTGTAAATGAATGTATCTGTGTTATCTCTCTGCAGCGAGCGAGAGCATCTCCATCATAATCTGAGCTGAACTTTGACAGGCTGTAAAGATCTCTGATGGAATCACACCCTCGTGATATCAAAGACACGCAAAGTTCAGCTTTGGATATATTTTCACATGATTTTAGATCATTTTATTGATTGGTTTGTTAAATGCACACAATGTTATTACTGTATTAAACAGTATCTCTTCAGATAAAACCATAAACGCATACAGTCCTCTCAAGTGGACATCCGAAAATCTCTTTGAAAAATATGTGTAAATAATCAAATCTTGTTTTTCAAGGCAATAAAAACACATAGGGAAAAAGGTTTGTCATAATCCATGAATGAAAGTGATATTGTTATAGCCTGTAACATATTGTGACCCGTGAAAATGAGTAACACAGTAAAAAAATATATAACAATTTTAAAAAACACCAAATGTCTCTGCAATCATAAAATCACATCTACATTCAGATGTCCATGTTAAGATTTAAAGCACACTCACAGCTGCCTGCGTCGAGGTCAGGAATGGATAATCTTATTAATTCTTCAACCGTGGTGTTCCTGAATCCCTCCTCTGACTCTGACACAGACACATTTATGATCCTGCCCTGCAAGATTTCCTGAAAATTGACCCGGTAACTCATTTTCAATGTGCTCGAATCTTTCCAGAGTTACTGTATCATTTGAGATGTGAGCAGATGTGTGCTAGAGTAACATGTCATGGTTAGTTTCACTTACCAGTAGAGTAGATCATCACACCGCCCACTTTTACACCGGACAGAGACACTCCAGATTACAGTCACACACACACACACACACACACACACACACACACACACACACACACACACACACACTGAAAGTGAAAGTTTTCTGAAGATGTTCTCACTCTCAGGTCACCACAGATGTAGATGAGTTTGTCTCTTCATGGGAACAGGTTTGGAGGAATTCAGCATTACAGATATTGATTCCTGCAGTGAAGTCCATCGTGTCTGTGTCAGGAGAGAAATACGCACAGGTCAAACACTGTTCACAGATCAGTTCTAATGAAATATATGGGTGATTTTGATGTGAGAAGACAACTTTCACTGGATGAAGCATTATTATAGACTATGTTCTCATTTTGAAAGATGTTATGGTAACACTTTACTTAAAGCCCTTGTGTATAATGCATTATATAAGTATATTTATAATGCAGTAATTATGATTTGTAATGCATTGTATGATCTCATTAATAATTGTGAACACAATTATAATACATTATAATACTCATCTATTCATTGAACACACCTTTAGAAATTATAATACATTAAAACACATCATAAAAAACAATTTCAGAATCTGTGAATCTGTTTTAACTTTGTTTAGTTATTTATGGAAAGATATAATGCATTATAATGTACATTATGAAGGGCTTTAAGTAAAGTGTTAGATTCTTTATATATTATATTTGAGTTAACATTTTAAGACAGCACAAACACTCACTTTAAGTAATTTTTTTTTTTTTTTTTACAAAAAAAAAATCATATTGAGTTATCATAACTGACGTGATGTTAAAGCAAACTGGAATGGATTAATTTACTTGTACAAAAACTGTTTATCTATTGAAATGACAAAGGGAAAATTTGACAAAATAAAAATATTCACTTGCAGGTATGATTTAATAACTGTAAAATAAAGGGCTAAGCACAATATTTGCATGTGAATGTACAGAAACATACAGGAAATGCACAGAATGTCAAAACCAAACCCTTTTAACTTTATAAAAATTCATGATAAATTATTTTTGGGAACCATTTTACATTAGGATGACTTCAGAAGAGAATATATGACAGTGAATGTTGATGGTAGTCAAATGTAAAGATATAACACTTTAACTGATGACATATATTCCTGTGGATCATAAGAAGATGTGGTGTTCAATCTGCTGCATCAGAGCCAAATGTTCAATAGACTGAGTCCTGGACATTTCTGTATCTTCATCATCGTCATCTTCAAAGGTAAGTGTTTCTGTGAGAGATGATGCGAAACACAAAACAGAAGTTTCCTCAGATCTCGGTACCTTTAAAGCTGCTGTCCGTAACTTTTTTGTGTTCAAAATTTACAAAAATTATACAAAAAATTTACATTTTAACAGACTTCAGACTCGGACTCGGACTCGACCTGAAATGACTTCAGATTTGACTCGACTCGGCACAAAAGACTCGGAATATTTTTAAAACGACTCAAGTCTTTTACCCTTAACTACTGATATAATTTAATTTGTGTTTCATGTTTTGATTAGATGAGTGACGGTTTCAAGAAACATTTTAGCAATTCAGGAAAAAATTTAATATTTTGATATTATATATTTTTGGCTTCCATATTAAAGTGGCATAAGTTTAACATGACAAATGTCACTTCTCCACACTGCATTTAGCTTGTTGAAGATTCGAATCAATTGAATCATTTGTTTCGTGAAATGATTCACTGTTTCGAAACGCCACACTCTGGCGACCCCTGCTGGTCAGAACGGTGTAAATACAAGCCAAAACATGCATGAAATCACCTTTTACAAACCTACTGCTAATTATCTATTGAAGGTGTGATCAATTTAATGCAATTAACAAATCAAACAACACCATTGAATATGAGGGCTCTTTATAATATGTGTTATTTTATTAAATTAAGTGTTTTCGCCCAAGTGTAAATCGCCCATCACTAGATATTGTTAAAAAAAGATGAACAAAGTTCTTATGGGTGTGGAACGACATGAGGGGGACTAATTAATAACAGTAATTAATAATTTTCATTTTTTAAATCATTTCAAATACCGCACATATACTCTTCATGGGAGCGATGTTTTATCACATCCTTGTGTTTAATGCATTAAAACCTCTGGACATTCGCTCCTTTTTGTAGAGAAGAGGAGATAGACGATGTACAGAACCGTCTAAAAGTGCATCTATGAACAGCAACAAATGAGTTAATTGGCTCATGTGGGACCGATGTACATATTAGCATGACTGAGGTAATTTAAATGGAGAGATGAACGATAGAACATAATAATGTCTGAACTGTATCTGTACTTGATATGAACATCAGTGATGTGGATCATTTACTGTAGGCTAGATGGTGAAGGACTCTTAACATGAAGAAACTGATCAAAATAAACAAAGATTGTGTTTCTTTGATGAATTCAGTGACTTGATTCACAATCTCAGGTATAAAAAAGGTACAAAAGCTGTCACTGGGGCAGTAACCTCTCAAAAGGAACCTTATTTACCCCTCTACAGTGCATACTTATTAGCAAAGGTACATTAGGTACCTAATACTGGTACATATTTATACCATATTGAGAGCTTTTGTACCTTTTTTCCTGAGAGTTACAGTATACAGTAACTCTATTTATATGTGTTCTTCAATCCAGATGTGGATGAGACAGTGTTTCTTATCAGCAATATAAGCCCCTGGCATGATTAAGGGGTATGAGGAATAGCATTAGCTTAACTGGGCCTAACTTCGCTCCGATACCAATGCAAGCAAATGATACCAAAGCTCTGAAGGCAAAAAAGTGTTTATTTACAGTAATAAAGTGGGAAATCACATACAACAAATCAACTCACAGTAATATTTACATAAAAAGAACCAAAAAACAAAAGAAAACAGGAAGTAAACTCAGACAGGGAAAAGTAGGGAACTGGGCGGCGATCAAATATGAAATGACAAGGTATCTCTCTCCATTATGTTGGCATCTTCCTTTTATAGATCCCGGGATCCTCCGATTGGAACTACACTGAGATGACGTCATCGCCTCCAATGATGATTGGCAGGGAGCAGAACCAATAACGCAGAGCTAAGAAACTGAAGGTAAAAGCGAACAAGAAAGGGCAGGGAAAAGAAAAAACAACCAGCAACGTAAAATGGCACCAGCCGTTAAATATATTCAACTATTGACTGAATGTCTAGTGAGTGTAACACATCTACATGTGGAAAGATAATCTTTCCATGGAATCAGATCTGGGAAATCCTTCATTAGGGTCTATGAGAGAGAGAGAGAGAAAGATCAAGACATCAAGTCATGAATGTTGATGTAAAATAAATGTCATTATTCTTCATACACATGGATCTGTGTCAGTGTGAACAGTAAGTAAAATGTAATTTCTTTGACATGCACAGGAAGTAAAAGATGTGATTCTTAATCTTTAGCTAATGATAAAAACACCAGATCTGCTTTGAAAACAGTGAGCAGTGATTTAATGTCTCAATGAAGTTTCAGCATGTGAAAGCATAAATCATACCTGTTCCTCCTCCTCCACCGGACATTATCATCACAAAAGTGAGAAAAGATAAATGTTCAATATTATAAAAGCCAAGTGTTTTGTCATCCTCTAATTGTTTACTCCCCAGCATCACCCGTAATCTATCTGGTCCTATAAAAAAAAAAAATAATAAAATTAAAATAAAAAATAAATAAATAAAGTAGTAGTAGTAATAATAATAATAATAATAATAAATAAATAAATAAATAAAGGTGTCAAATCACAAATGTCACAAACAGAAAATGTTGCCATCTGAATATCAGACAAATAATAAGATTAGCAGATTTTACAAATTAGTCAAAATATGTCACATATCCCAATGACATAAAGTCATATATTTTTGACAATGAGAATAAATAACATAACCACATGTTGGATGAGTACGAATGGCTGGACACACAATATTTTTAGGGCATGCAAAAGTAATAGTTTCACAATCCCTCAACAGATCCAGCTAATTGCTGCAGCAGAAGTAATTGTCACATCTATTAGATCAAGGACGTGGACCTTTCCATTCTCTCCCACACTGCCAGCAGAACTCAAAGGTTTTGCCCTCATTTTTAGAGCAGATGGCAACATAAATAAATATCCGCTCTGGAGTTGAAGAAATGAATTTGCGCTTTATCTCAAGAATGGTGGTATTATTAAATTGTTCACTTGACTCCGCAACAACGATCGCTTTTTCCTCTTTTGAACCAAACTGAATCAAAACCTGAAAGACCATTCTGATGCGCCTCTTCTTACAATTCTCATGTGTCAGTAAACAGATGTTTCCTCTTTATGCTCTGGTGAACTGAAATATAAACGCAACATGATGTTAGTGCTTTCACTTTTACTGTCACAAAAACCTTTCTTTAAAGCACAATAAATGTGACTTTGTATGTGTAATGTTCTGGGATTTGTTCTTGTTACATTATGAGTTTACCTTCAGTAAAAAGTATGAGATGAAGTTTGTCCTGTTTAGCCAGTTTATATCTATCATAACATTTACTTACTAGAGTAGTTTCTTTACGTAACACTGCTTTTGTTCTAGACATCTACAGCCTTTTGTGCTGCCAGTAATTCCTCTAAACTGTTAAATGTGCAATAGGTGATTCTCTACAGAAACATTTTTTGTTGTGCTGGTTGAACATCTCCTGATAGCAATCACTATGTTAAGCAGTCTAAATGTATTTTTATTAAATATATATATATATATATCTCGTCTGTGGAAGGAGAAGGACCAGGGGCAGTTCTAGGGTCATTGGATAGTTATGGCTTTAGTCCAAACTAAAATTGCATAATTAGTATTTTTATTTTAATGAATGAATTAATTTAATATTAAAAGCGATTTAAGGGAATAAAGAAAAAGAAAGGTCTTATAAACTATTTGCAAATTATACTTTATTTTAAAGTATATGTCAAAAACACAAAATGTTTTTGTGTCTTCAAATTCAGTAAACACAATATTTTCAATTCAAAATGGCAAGATTTAATTAAAAAAGGCTCTTTAACCAGTGCACATAGATAAGGGCGTATTTACATAATTCACCCTCATGATCCTTGATATTTAGCCTGAAAATGAATAAATTACTTGCTTCATTTATACATTATTCATATTTCTTTATTTTAGAACATTGTGCAGCTCAGCAGTGGATTATGAAAGACACATTTCTGTCAAGTATCATGTTTTAAATCTTGTTTAATAATATGTCAAACACTTGTTCTTGTGGCGTGTCAATTAAATGCAATAAAGCAAACACTTCATGACAACAACTCATGTTTGGCAAACAAGCTTTAAAGAATTATTGGAAGCACAATTATGAACAAAGATCAAAGTTTCTATTATCAAGAACAAAATAAATAAGGATCTAAGGAGTTTAAGAAAAGTGCAAAAGGAAAGATATTAATGAATTAACAGAAAATTGGGGCCATGAATGTTTGTGTGACACAATTACAAACACATCCTGTAAAGCTGATGTACTGTACATGTGTTTTCAAATGAACTTACAGCTAATTTGAGCACTGGATAAAAAAAATATTAATGTCAAAGGAAAATATACAGAGAGCTAGAAATTAAAGGTTTAAAAAGATCATTTAAATCTGTACAATAAAATGTATTCATTTATGATAGTATTGAACTACTGATTGTTTTTTCTCCTAACTGGAATTGAAGTCTGTCGTGGAGCCACACCAGCTGAACAGGGCTGATCGAAAGTGCTTGTCTTCCCACAGTCACGTGTGAGCTTGAGACAGACAAAACAAAAGAGTTTATAACATCCAGAGCAGCAAGTGACTTTAGTATACTCTGTGTCCTTAATAACCAGAAAACCACATGTTGGATGAGTACGAATGGCTGGACACACAATATTTTTAGGGCATGCAAAAGTAATAGTTTCACAATCCCTCAACAGATCCAGCTAATTGCTGCAGCAGAAGTAATTGTCACATCTATTAGATCGAGGACGTGGACCTTTCCATTCTCTCCCACACTGCCAGCAGAACTCAAAGGTTTTGCCCTCATTTTTAGAGCAGATGGCACATTCAACGCTGAGATTATATGGATCTCATCTCTCAATGAAAGAGTTGCAGCCAGGACACTGGAAAAGATAAAAAACATTGGTTAAGCTAATGCACACAAAAGGTCTCTTGATAATTATGTTGCCAACAACCCGAAGCTTACCTTTCTGATGTCTAGTAACTTCTGTGAAGCAGCTTTCGCCAGAGCTTTCTCAAAGTATTGTCGCTCGTCAAGTGTCAGTTTGGCTAATTACGCACTTCAGTGTAAGACCATTGTTTATAACATATGGGACATCTCAGCTCGGCTTTACCCTAAAAATTTGAAATAAAACAGGAATTTAGATGATAGAGCAGATTAGTACAGTCACATTCATAAGTGTTTTTAGGTAAGTTTATTCATGCATGAGCAAACAACACACAATCTGACAGGGTGAGGAGTCAAAATGTGTTACATGGTCTTAATAAAATTAAATATTCATATCAAATAATACTCTTACCTCACTCAGCTGTATTTTTGCAGACATTTGTGAGTGTCTGTGGATTAGTGACGTGACCGCAGGATAATTCAGCTCTGAAAACATCTGGATCATTATCCCGTAGATCTGAAGGGGAGATGACAGTCCTAAGAAAATCAGTTCTAGACACCTGATGAATTTACATATCAAGATGAGGTCGCATAAAGTCATTGTAAAAGTACATAAACATATCACATTAGCAGGAATTTAAATAGGAATCTATTTAAGTGTAACAGACATTTTGTGAAATATTAAGCAGAATTCTGGCATTTATGAGTTGGGTCAAATTCTGGTCATAAGATAATGAACAGGTATAATAACACATTCGAATGTAATGCTATTGCTAATATGTTTCATAATTTAACATCAAATTGCTCAACAATATTGTTTGTTCTATGGTGAAATTTGGTAGTAATAGGATAAAATATATGCCTTATTCCTTTAAATACCTAAAACAAACTCACCGAAATCACTGCGCTTCCTCACGAGCTTAATGCCGAAACTGATGTCAGAGCTCTCGTATCGTTTCTTAATATTTGACATTTCCAAAATCTCCCAAACTGCAGTGTTTTGCTTCACACTTCTGTTCCACTGCGACTCTTTAGTAAGATACTTTCTTTTTACACTCTTCAAAGTGGACTTACCCATAATCACGTGACTGGTCTGGAAGAACAGCTTTCAGTGCAGTGGGCGTGTGTGTGTCTTCACCACTGGATAAATCAACCCTGGAGAATAATTGAATAAAAAAACAAAACAGGATAGGACCTAAAATGCCTCTTTCTCAAGATGTAATATCAGTCTCTGGTGTCTCCAGAATGTGTGTGTGAAGTTTCAGCTCAAAATCCCCCACAGATCATTTATTATAGCTTGTCAAATTTGCCCTATTTGGTGTGAGCAAAACACGCCGTTTTTGTGTGTGTCCCTTTAAATGCAAATGAGCTGCTGCTCCAGAAGAGGGCGGAGCTTTAACAGCTCAACAACAACAAGCTGGAGAATCTCACGCAGCCAAAATGAGGAAAGTGTTCGCCTTACATTGTTCAAACCGGAGTCGACACTGATGGAGAGACTCAGGAAGAAGTTACAACTTTTAGACGTTTCTGAATGGTTAGTGGATAAATTGATGTAGTTGCTGTGGAGTTGATTCAACTCATCCACTAGCATGTGCCGTCATGTTCATCTTTTTGTGTTGAATTGACCCTCGTTTGTGAAGCAGTCCGGCGTAAAATGACGGCATGACAACAACACTCTACTACAACAACTCTTCCTCTGCTCTTCCTCATCAACCACCTCATCTCTGTTTGAAACCTGCGATTGCAGTCATGTGGAATGTCGCTCTGCAAATGTTAGTTTATTTATTTCAGCTGCTGTGAGAAAAGGCTATAAATGATCTGCTACAGCAGTATCCTCACATGATATATCTAGCTGGACTCTTCTTTCTGTTTACAGACGTGACGTAGTGACACAGACGAACTGCTGCATGCTCAATTTTCCCGCTGAAACCCTCCAATACCTCTTTATTTTAAAATTA